>NC_034409.1:73686010-73687401 GCF_002078875.1 Numida meleagris
GATCAGCAAAACTCACTCACCTTTTAACAGCCCCATATGGCCAGTGCATAAGGCCAGTGGAGAATGGAGGCTGACGGTAGACTACCACGGCCTGAATGAAGTTACACCCCCACTGAGTGCTGCTGTGCCGGCCATGCTAGAACTCCAGTATGAACTGGAGTCCAAAGCAGCCAAGTGGTATGCCACCATTGACATTGCTAATGCCTTCTTCTCCATTCCTTTGGCCACAGAATGCAGGCCACAGTTTGCTTTTACCTGGAGGGGCATTCAGTATACCTGGAACCGTTTGCCCCAGGGGTGGAAACGCAGCCCAACCATCTGCCACGGGTTGATTCAAAGTGCACTGGAACAGGGCGGTGCTCCCAAGCACCTGCAGTATATTGATGATATTGTTGTGTGGGGCAATACAGCAGAGGAAGTTTTCAAGAAGGGGGAAAGAATAATCCAAATCCTTCTGCAAGCTGGTTTTGCTATTAAGCGAAACAAAGTGAAAGGGCCTGCACAGGAAATTCAGTTCCTAGGAGTAAAGTGGCAAGATGGGCGTCGTCACATCCCAGCAGATGTGATCAACAAAATCACTGCCATGTCTCCACCCGCTAACAAGAAAGAGAGGCAATCATTTTTGGGTGTAGTGGGCTTTTGGAGAATGTACATTCCAAACTATAGCCTCATTGTGAGCCCCCTTTATCAGGTGACACGGAAGAAGAATCATTTTTCGTGGGGCCCTGAGCAGCAGCAGGCTTTTGAGCAGATTAAACAGGAGATAGCCCGTGCAGTGGCCCTGGGGCCAGTACGGATGGGAGAGGATGTAAAGAACATCCTCTACACTGCTGCTGGAGAGAAAGGTCCCACCTGGAGTCTGTGGCAAAGAGCCTCAGGAGAGACCCGAGGCCGACCCCTGGGATTCTGGAGTCGAGCGTACAGGGGGGCCGAAGAGGGCTACACTCCAACTGAGAAGGAGATCTTAGCCGCGTATGAGGGGGTTCGAGCTGCTTCTGAAGTAATTGGTACTGAAACACAGCTGCTTCTTGCCCCTCGACTGCCAGTGCTCAATTGGATGTTTAAAGGAAAGGTTCCCTCCACCCATCATGCTACTGATGCCACCTGGAGTAAGTGGATTGCGTTGATTACTCAGCGAGCTCGGATGGGGAATCTCAGTCGTCCAGGGATCTTAGAAGTGATCATGGACTGGCCTGAAGGTAAAAAGTTTGGAACATTGTCAGCGGAAGAGGTACCACGTGCTGAAGAGGCCCCCCCGTACAACGAACTACCAGAAAATGAAAAGAAATTTGCCCTGTTCACAGATAGATCCTGTTGTATTGTAGGGAAGCATCGCAGATGGAAAGCTGCTGTGTGGAGCCCTACACGACAAGTTGCAGAGGCCACTGAAG
>NC_034409.1:73988596-74123043 GCF_002078875.1 Numida meleagris
TGGTTCGTCGCCGCAGCGTTTCCCGCCGCCGTCGGGTTGTGAGCGAGGAAGGATGCGGCGGCGGGGCTGGCGGGCCGCGGTTCAGCGTCGTCCAGCGTCTCGGCGAAAGCTCCGTCCGTCACAGAAGGACGGGGAGCTTATCTGGGAAGGCTTGGTGCAGGCCGTGGGGGTGATCTCTTTCGGTGCGTGTGACCGGCTGCCCGCGTGACTCCATCCATACCGTAATTCGTTTCGATCGCGGCATGTCTTTTGTTGGCTGGGTACTGCTCTTCTGTCCCAGAGCTAATGGCAGCGGATTCGTGATGCTAAAATGAGGGTTGCTTAAACAAGCGTTTTGTTGGTGGTGTTGGGGATTATGTTGAAACTATCTCTCGATTTCTAGAAGAAAATAAAGCCAAGCCCTTTCCCGTTTCTCCGTTGGAGAGCAGGGGGCAGAGTCTTTGTCGATTTTCGGCCACGAGTGATCTGTGCGCCCGTGGCACTGCGCTGTGTCTAGGTACATCCAGGAAGAGGAGCAGGCAGCCGGCTGTCCTGGAGCAGGATACTAAGGGCTTCCTACTCAGCAGGAAGGGTGGTGTCGGGGAGCCTCGTGCCCTTACCCCTGTGTTGATGGGAGATAAGGGGAGTGTGAGAAGCTGAGATGAAAGGGAGAACTGACGGAGGTCACTCAATGTGGCAGTATTTCAAGTCGGATTCAGCAAGTTGTGCTACTCTGAGGTTGCTGTTGGTAAAGGAGAGGGGAGCTGTTACTAGCTAGATGCTTCACAAGTGCTGCTGCTGAATCCTGATGCTGGTAGTGGTCAGATGGAGGGGTGTTAATTTGAGCATCTTACCGACATATAGACCTCAACCTTGGTCCTTTACATAGAGTGGGTGCTGCTGCACTATTTCTAAGTTTCTCCGTTTTGGGAAATGTTCTGCTAGCCATAACAAATGATCCATACCTAAATTGTGGTCTCTCTCACTGGAGAGGCTGGATCAGCCCATGAGATATCTTGGATGGTATGAGACTGAGTGGGAGTTGAATAACTGGCAACAGTCAGGAGAATGGAGTATGAAAGGTGGTGAGAAAGAACTAACTTTGTTATAACTTGCTTTGTGGGCACCTCTTGCCTACATGGGTCATACAGAAGCAAGTATCCTATAATTCCTGCTGCATCCAGAGGAGAAGGGTCAACTATGACCACTACAAGCAGGGCCTTGAGAGGAAAGATGCACTTGTGTCAGTTACTGCGCTGGAAGTGTGGACAGCTGAGCTTTGTCCTCAGCTAAGGGAGATGAGGCCTGGAATCTTGAAAGGGCTTAGATGACTTAATTGGCATCTAGGTGCTTTGGAAGACTGGTTCTGTGCCAGAGTTTCTTGGACCAAAGTCAGAGGATGGCAGAGAGAAGGCCTAGCTTGTTTGGAGTATGTTCAGCTGTGAATCGTAGCACGAGAATCATCTGCTCCATTCAGGAATATAGGAATATATCCCCTTCCTCCAGCATTAACCTTAGCAGGAAGAGACCTTAACATGAGATATTTAAATGATGTAGACGAGGGAAACCATGCATTAATTTACTTCCTGCTTATTGAGGCCTAACATGTGTCTTTGCGGGGTTGTACCACAGAAGTACTTACAGAAGTACTTACATGCCTGAAGGACTGGTACAGGTAGCATGAATACTGTCAGCTTTCTGGAGCCAGCTGGAAAATGAGAGACTGGAGGAGCTGTGACAGCAGGCCCCATGGAGTACTTCATCCTTCCCTGCCAGCCTTAGGAGAATAATTGAAAAGCCTTGTTATGCTTTTTGAAAGCTTCCAACTGCTCCTGCAACAGAAACATATTTCTGAATAGCACCCCTCAAGCACTGGCTGTATAGGTTCCAACTCCTGAGTTACTTGCTCCCTCCTGCCTCCTTAACAGCTGGCTTAAGCTTTGCAGACTCCAAAAAAAAAAAAGTGGAAAATATCAGATGCTTTTCACTGACAGTTAAGTATCAGTTTTTTGGGATTTCACAGATTGGAGCTGCTTCCTCTATGGCTTTGAGTGCTCAGTAGTTAAAAAAAAAAAATTCACATGCACTCAAATTCAAGAAGCAGTGCTTTGTTTTGAATATTCGCTATTTGACTCGGTAACAAGAAAAATAAATGAGGAACAAGGGCAGCACAGCCTCTTCTTTAAGGGAGGCTGTTTTGCCTGGTGCTGCGGGGGCAGGGTTGGGAAATTCTAGCCTGGGAAAAGCAGATCTGCTGCTGAAGAGTGCAAGTTTTAACTGTTAGATGTGACTGCCAGTGCAGCTCTTATGCAGATCTGAGAAACTATCTATGGGACTTTGAGGGGCATGAGGAAGAGTTAAACACTTGTTTCATGACATGTCAGAGACCAGCAAAGCTTTTCTGTGAAGCAGATCAACCTAAAATTACAGCTGCTAATGGAGCTGGTGTGTTCATTACTAACGAGCTGAAAACAGTCAAATGTCATGATGTATAAATGTTGGACCTGACAGGCTCTCCTTCTCATCACAGAACTCTTACTGTTTAGTTGCACCTGTTTGTAGACTCTGTTGGTACCTACCCTCACTGGAGAAAAGTATGTTCCTTTACCTTTGGGCTCTTAATTGCAATTGGCCCGGCTGTGTGTTCTACTTATGTTCAAGGAAACTCAAGTTATATAGGAAGCACGAACTACCAAATTAACCAAACACTGCATTATTGCATTCTCTTTTTTTATTCAGAAAGTCACTGCGTCCCTTATCTATGCTGTTTCTGTTGCTGCCATTGGATCTCTCCAGTTTGGGTACAACACTGGTGTCATCAATGCTCCTGAGAAGGTGAGAGAAAGAATGAGTTGGGGAGGAAAATATGTATAAATGAGTTGGGGAGGGGGAAAAAAGAGCATAGGAAGGAGAGAAGCTGTCAAGCAGCTAATAGTTTAGTTCTGGTGTTTTTCTTCAAGGAAAGAAGAGATTCAAAGGACAGGAAAGTTACTGAGGAGGAGGGAGAACGGATAGAATGATTATTTTAATTTGGAGTGCAGAGTTTTGCTTAAGGAAAGGGGTCAATCTGTCATTTCCAGGAATGTCACCCACTTCAGGGATTGTCATTTTGTTTTTTAGTAGTCTTGATCTTCCCCTCTCCCCTCCCCCTTCCTCTTTACCGCGCAAGAGGAGATGAAACATGATTCAGTTATTGTGTTTTAATTTCTGCTGTGTACTGCTCTCCTCCAAACTCTTGCAAATTAAGAAAGAACAGGCTTCTGGCCTGTTGCACCAGGTCAGGAGATAAGGCAGGATATTCTCCACCAGCATGAACCAGCTGGGGCAGAGAAGGCACATAGGGAGCACTGTACAGAAGTAAGCTGAGAGGGTTGGTAGGGATTACGGTTGCTTTAGTTTCTCTCAGGGCCCTATATTTCTGACTTGTTCATTTGTTTATTTAAGTGCCAATTCAGTGAAAATTCATCAGAAAAAAAGATGATGAAGAAAATGAGAAATGCGGTTTTCTTGTAACTAAGATGGTTATTTCTTAGGAACTGAGTCACCAATACCACATCCACCCCATCTCCAGGAATAGATGTGACATCACATGCTGGGGGGGTAGGGTCCTTCCTAGCTAATGTCCTGCTGCCATCTGCTGGGGGCTGGCATTCTGAGGCCATATCCCATTCAGTCTTGCAGTGCTCCCCTCATTACCAAAGAGGATACCTCAGGTTGAACGCAGCCCTGTTACATCCCATCTCATCTTGTCCCAAGGAACAATGAAGGAATGTTTTGAAAAACGCGTCTGCTTTCAGGGTTAACTCAATGGAATTTCATGTGTCTCTTAACTATTTTCATTGCAGAGAGCCCTTCTCTGTTGCTAGATTTCTGGTGTTGCTAGAAATGTCCCCCTCCATTCTCTGGCTGTTTTTCTCATTCTCTTTCCCTCCCATCTCATGCCTGAAACACCAGAAGTGACTCTGATCATCTGAAAACATTCGAAAGATAAGCCCACTTTCCTTAATTATCACAGCTCCATGTGAAGCAATCCATTTCTCATCATTCTACTACCAGTCTCTGAACTTTTCAGTGAATTTTTATTCCTCTTTCATCACCCTGATCTTTCCCTTGTATAACTTGCTGCTTTCTACTGAATTTTTAATGTCTATTCTTGCTGCATGACTCCTTAAATAGAAAGACCATCCCAAATATTTTCCCAAATTCTTTTCCCATGGGATTGTAAACCTTCCTTACCTACCTGGTTTCTCTTGCAGATCATCCGGGCCTTCTTCAACAGAACTTTATCTCAACGGAGTGGGGAGACTGTCTCCCCAGAGCTTCTTACCTCACTATGGTCCCTTTCTGTGGCCATCTTCTCCGTAGGAGGTATGATTGGCTCCTTCTCGGTCAGCCTTTTCGTCAATCGATTTGGCAGGTAAGTTGGGAAGAGGAATACAAGTTATTAGTGACTTTATGCTCTGCAGTGGAGTTTTGGGAGGAAGAGGGCGGGGATGAGAAAATTGTTGCAGGCCAAGGCAGAAGCTGAACAGGAAATACCGTTCTCTCCCTGCTCCCAAGATAAGAGTAATAGGTAGCTTTATCTTTCTCCCCATGGTTTTCTCGCTCTATTGCCAGGTAAAGCTCAGCCTTGGTATTTCTGTCTTGGCAGGAGAAACTCCATGCTGCTGGTGAACATCCTGGCTTTTATTGGGGGTGCCCTCATGGCCTTATCCAAGATTGCAAAGGCAGTGGAAATGCTGATAATTGGGCGCTTCATTATTGGCCTTTTCTGTGGTCTCTGTACTGGCTTTGTACCCATGTACATCAGTGAGGTCTCACCCACCAGCGTTCGTGGAGCCTTTGGAACCCTCAACCAGCTGGGCATTGTTGTAGGCATCCTGGTGGCCCAGGTAGGTTTGACAAACTTGTACTTGGAGGAAAGGGTACATGAGGGAGGGCTCTGTGGGCTTGAAATCTAGTGAAGTGGGCTGCCTTTGTCATCAGGTGCAACATCTTGTCCTGTCATACTCCCTGGCATAAGGGCAAGGAATTGGTGTATTTAAAAATTTTTCTTTCTCTCAAATTCTTGGTGTAGATTTTTGGCCTTGAGGGGATAATGGGGACTGAAACGCTTTGGCCACTGCTTCTGGGATTCACAATTCTCCCAGCAGTTCTGCAGTGTGTGGCTCTTCTTTTCTGCCCTGAGAGCCCCCGTTTCCTGTTGATCAACAAGATGGAGGAAGAGAAAGCGGAAACGGGTAAGGAGTTGTCTTCGAAGGGGCCGGACTGTATTATGACTCCTGGTCTGTGCTGAACTTGAGTGGAATGCTAAGGCTGTCTTTAGAATCTGTGGTATACAAGGATGAGATTCCCAGAAGGTACTAAACCTTCCCTTCTGTCTTTTAAATTGTACCAGTGTCAGGAGTTGAGAAACCTGTAATCCCAATGAAATCCTGTTAGGATTAAGAAAGAAGCTAGGAGTGGCACCTGGCCTGGTGGGATGTGGCAGTACCAGCTGCTTGCAGATGTCAGCTCCACCTGAAGCACATTTAACAATGAGTTAGGAGGGATCTGTTCCTACCACAGAGGCCTGGAATCACCTCTGGCAAGTGTGTGAACAGAATTAGGGATCAAATGCAAGTTTGGAGCACAGATAACATGAAGAGTGTCTAGTATCTGAGTTTAGTTTCCATGGTGATCACTGCTCCCTGAACTGTGAGTTGAAAAGATGAGCAAAGGCTGCATGTAGAGGCTTTGTCTTTGCGAGAGAGCAGGCCCAAACACTGACTTGCATATATTCTGTTTTCCCAGTGTGCACTCCCTCAAATAGCAGGACAGGGGCTGGGGGAGCTTACTGGTTGTGGGAATGTTCCACCATATGCTTTTGGTTTCTTTCCTATAGTTCTCCAGAAGCTCCGTGGTACACAAGATGTATCTCAAGACATCATGGAGATGAAAGAAGAGAGTGCTAAAATGTCTCAGGAAAAGAAAGCAACTGTACCAGAGCTCTTCCGCTCTCCTAACTATCGTCAAGCCATTATCATTTCCATCATGCTGCAGTTCTCTCAACAGCTCTCAGGCATCAATGCTGTGAGTTATGTTTGTCATATCTATTGGGCTTCTGGGTATATTTGTGCGTCAAGGTAGTTGTTTTCTCAACGTTAGCAGACTAGTCTTCGAAAGACCTCTTTTGTGTCTTGTCTGGAAAACTTTCTTTGTGATAGTGTAGAGGTTGCAAAGATGAAAGATGGAGATGATTTTGGCCTTTACTTCTCCCACGTACTCTGGCAAGACATTACAGCCATGCATCAAGCGAATGAAACTTGACTGGAATTATGCTGCTTTATGCTGTTGATTGCTTGTTAGGATTGTGCCATTAGGTAGGGAATGAGGAACATGCTTTCAAACATTAAAACTGCAATGTGTCCAACTTTTTGCTTCTCTTCCTAGGTATTCTATTATTCTACAGGGATTTTTGAAAGAGCTGGTATCACGCAGCCTGTGTATGCCACCATTGGAGCTGGTGTGGTAAACACAGTCTTCACTGTTGTGTCGGTAAGTAGAACGGAGCCTTCTGGTGAGAAAAGTAACTTGTCTGCATGGGATCTTTTGGGAGACGTGGCTGTGGTAAAGCAGTGGGTTAACTATTGGCCTACAAGAACAAAGAAAAGAATGCATTGAAGTTATTGTGGGAGAATAGAATATATATGTGTTTTAAGAGGAAGAAATGAAGTAAAGGATGAAAATAAGAGTGTTGGGAGAGGTAGAAGATGAGGGAAGGCAGTAAGAAGAGGAATACTTGTACCAAAGAGCAGCCTGATGACTTGGCATTGAGGAGTACAGGAAGATTCAAAAGAGGTGCAGTGCATGGTGACTGAGGGAGCCTCTTCTGCTTGTGCTGCTTAAGTCACTGAATTTCTTCTGTATTTTCAGCTGTTCCTGGTAGAGCGTGCAGGGCGCAGGACTCTCCACTTAGTTGGTTTGGGTGGCATGGCTGTGTGTGCTGCTGTTATGACAATTGCTTTGGCTCTGAAGGTGAGTAATTGGTTATTTTATTCAGGCTGACCCCAGTAGGGGGCCAGTAAGACTAGTTGTAGAGGGCAGAATTTCAGGGCAAGGCATTTACAGGTGGGGCTAGGGCTGATCATGGGCTGTGGCTGGAAATGCATGGAAGTACAACTAAGAAAATTGATAGAGGATACTGTGCTGCGTCATGTTTGCTTCTCAGATTGCAGTTAATTATATCTTGTTCTCTTGCAGGATACTGTGCAGTGGATCAGATATATCAGCATTGTTGCCACTTTTGGCTTTGTGGCCCTTTTTGAGATTGGCCCTGGACCTATCCCTTGGTTCATTGTGGCAGAACTTTTCAGTCAAGGCCCACGGCCTGCAGCCATGGCAGTGGCTGGTTGTTCTAACTGGACCTCTAATTTCTTAGTGGGAATGCTCTTCCCCTATGCAGAGGTAAGGGCTCTGTTTGCCAGGCACTTCAGGAGTGCTGCAGCATTGTCACGGGTGGCCGGATTGGCTGTAGAATCTTTGTTCTTAGCAGCCTGATCTCTCTTGAAATTTTGGTTCTGCTTTAGGCAGAGGGCTGGACAATCCTCTGGGGTCTCCAATCCTGTATTCTGATTGCTACTGAAGGTTAAGAGTGTTGTAGCTAGCCTTACATTCTGTTTTGTTACTGCTTGTAGTTCAGAGCCATTTTAATACATTTAAGCTTTCCCTTTAAAAGCCTCAATTTTGGTCAACCAGAACCAGTATTAAGTCATTACAGAAGCTCACAGAAACATGATATATTGAAAAAGATCCTTGTGTTGAGGACAACTCAGCGAGGGTATTGTTGGAGAAGGAAATAACTTTGCTTTTAAATTTATCTTCTCAAATTAAAACCTCCTGTTTTTATTCTTACTGCAGAAAGTATGTGGCCCCTATGTCTTCCTTATCTTCCTTGTTTTCCTGGTCATCTTCTTCATCTTCACATACTTCAAAGTGCCGGAGACCAAGGGCAGAACTTTTGAAGACATCTCCAGGGGCTTTGAAGAACAAGCAGAAGCAAGCTCCCCATCTTCACCACCACCTGTAGAGAAGGACCCTATGGTGGAGATGAACAACATAGAACCTGACAAAGAAGATGCCTAAGATTCATGACACACCCTTTCTCTGACTCTTGCATATACATAGAGTCATTAAAGGAATGAGCAAAGAAATGATGAGAACTGGGACAATTTCTTTCTCCAACTGCTGCTATTTTCTTCTCTGCATCCACATATTCTCCCCCCTGTTCTGCCAGGCTTACCACCATTTAGCAAATCTGATCTGGGTGATCTCATTTTTAAATACTGGGAGGTATTTTGCACTCTAGCAAAAATAATCTCTTATTCTTTGCCACAAACATCAGGTGAACATGCAACAGCTGGTAATATTGTTACTTTTCTCACCTGTAATCGCTATTTGGAATTAACATACTTATGTATGCAGTGACCGTAATGTAATTTAAATACTATTTTTGTAGTGAGTTAAAGTTGTCCACTAAACAAGTCCCCTGCCCTTTGAGTCTACTCTGTGTGGATGTATGTGTGCGCGTGTACGTGCAGTGTTACACTGGAATTTAACAAGCCTACCAAAAAGCCATCTCCTTGCATTTTTCCTTTCCAGTGTGCACTTTTTCAGCCTCAGGAAAAAGGGGACCAAGTTGCATGCCTATTTTTTTTTCTTGCTTTTATTTTTTTTGTATAGACAAACAGAACATACTTTTACTTAAGTTTATTTATTTGTATGTCACTTTGTAAATATTTATTTTTTTAATGGTGTACAAAAATGTACAGATAACGAGGTTGAAGATGTTTAAGACAAATAGCTATTCTAACAGAAGATGCTGTAGACTTGAGGTGCAATAAAACTGTAGAGAAGGAATACTGTACCGAACTGTAAGCTGGGCATTTTTGATGGTAAGATGGAGCCAATTGTGCACATCACCTTTTAAAGTTAATTCTGCCCCCTGAAAAGTAATTCAAATAACTGAATACTGATGAGAAGCAGTATAGTTGTCCACCAAAATTCCTATGTAATTTGGTTATTTTGGGTGGTGTTTTTAAATATTGTTCTGAAGTATTACTTGAAAAGTGATTGCACCAGAAGGGTGTTGTTACTTTATATTTTCAGTCACAGTTGAGCATTGTTCAAGATGATTGAGGGTAGTGACTGCAACCAAGAAGGTTAATTTTTTTTTTCCTTCTCCTGACTTTTTGGCCTCTCTGATGTATTCTAGTAGGCCAGAAAGGTTGAAGCTTGCAGATAGTTACTTAAGGTGCGTGAGGCTAAAAGTTATTTTTCCAAAGCTGTTTCACAATTATTTGTAAATACTGGAGGCAAAATTGACCATTTGTGTCTAGAAGGATCATCCTATGGCACATGTACATACCTAGAGATCTAGAATTAGAGACTAGAGCTACTGGAATATGCTAGTTTAACAGTTTGGAAAATTCAGGCTATTAGTTGGTTGTAGGCCAAATGTTTTTGTCCTATGTGTCCTCTCTGGAAGAGGCAGTGCCCAGCATTGTTCAGTGTTCTGGGCAGGTCTGTAGTACTACCTCTGTTAGACCTAACATGGCAGACACTGGGATGTACATAATTAATGCTCTCCTTTTTTTCTAATTGCTAGGTAATCAAAAGTATGTATATACCCACAGTTACTGACGTTAGTGTAAGTTATCAGTTCAGTTTAGGAAGGGGAAGAAGTACATGTGATATTTTTGGGACTGCTGCTTCCTCTGACTACAGTGTTCTGAGTTTTGGCCTATATAAGCTAGGCAAAGTAGTGGAGGAATAGGTAGACTTATTATCTTAAGCCTGCATTTTTTTGTCTTAAACTCAGGTCTACCTGCAAACTCACACCAGAGTTCATTACTAGACATCCTATAAAAGAAGCAGGTTTGAAGATAAGGTGGTTAAAAGGAAGAAGAGCTCAAAAAGGGGAGAAATGACAGCAAAATTGGTAATAGCATGCATAGCCCAAGTTTTCTTCAACCTGCTATGAAACTGTGCTGTCAGGCATGTCCCTTCAGTATATATTCTAGAGTTGTCTTTAGCATCTTCTGTAACTAGTGATGAGATTTTTCAGCCTTCCCTAATGAGTAAGAGTTGGAGAGATCAGTAAAATTTGCCGCTGTGAAAAACATGCTGTGATGTCACTTGAACGACTCCCTTCTTTGCACGACGTAGTCCTATTGCATCCAAATTTCCCTTGCTTTCCATCAGGCTTCTCTATCAGATATTTATTCCCAGAGGTATTATAAGACTACTCTCACTCCTGACTTCCATATTTTTGCCCAGTTATACAGATTGTGCCCTTCCTTTGCAGAGATTTCTGTGTGGACATCTGCTATTCTAGGAAATTTCCCCCTACAGCTATGTATTCCGTACTTTGCATCACAGAAGTGCGCTGGCCTGGATCAGAATGTATAGGTCTTTCTCATATGGTATCTTTTGTTATTCTGTAATAGCATTGTGGATATTTTTGATGGGTTTTATAAGCTTATTGTGATTTGTTTCATGTTTTTAAAATAAAGATTACAGGTCTAATTAATGCCTGCCATGGGCTTTATCTTAACAATATGGTTCATAGGTGTCCAGCTTTCTGGCTTGCCTGGGACGTATTGAGTGAAGAATTGTCTTGGGCTGTATATAAAATACATATTATAGTTACTGCATGTAAGTAAACTTATTTTTTAATATCTTTATTAAAACATAAAGAGCAGCAAGAACATAAGACTAGTAAGATATTTGACCTTGTTTTTGTGAAACTAATGCATTGGTCTGTTTTGATGGTAACGGTGGTGATCTTGGTGAGTTCTCAAGGTGATCAGAGATTTTTGGAATTTTACTTCACCTGTACTTCACACTTGAAAATAGTTGTTCACAAATGGATATACTGCCCGAAAGTGATGACATGAATAAGGTGTGATTGTGAAGTGAGGCTTGTTTATCTGTTAAAATAGGTATTGAAATCTACTTGAGGGAGAATCAAATTTTTCTTTGAGTTGAATATCTGATTGCAACTATATACATTCCACTTCAAAATTCATAGGTATCAGAGCTGTCAACTGAAAAGGGAGTTGCTGCACTATGCTTTCCTTGTGCCCTCATTTCAGTCTAGACAGTGCCAATTGCACACTGCTGAGCAATAGGTGCATGCCCAGGGCTGGGTCAGGCTGCTTGGCAAGCAAGAACTGCTGACATGATGGTGTGGGGCAAGAGTAGGCCCATATAGGAGCCACAGGCTGCTAGCTGGACATACTTGCTATAGTTGTTTCTTAATCCTAACAAACCTAGGCTGTATCCTGGTATGTCACAAGCTTTTCTTCTGGCTAGCTCAGCAGTCTGGATTTGGTATTTTATTCTAGTGGGAAGGACTATTTCCCTAAGCCTTCCACGCTTAATAGCTTAATGAATTCCCTTACTACTACTCTTCCTTAGCAGAGATGCTGCTCTGGTTCTTGTTAGCCCAAATCCCTTACGCGTGATCTTCAGTGGTACTTATCCAAAATTTCTCAGTAATGAGTGGGCAGTGAAGTAGTTAAGAGCTTAATAATGCTGTCTCCCTCAGGCATTGCATGTATTTATTCATAATGGGTATGCGGAAGGAGCAGGATGTGGGCTAGCGAATGATAAAGAAGAAAATGCACTGCCTGGAGAGCGGCTGCTCTCATAGCTTGAGGGCTGTGGTGGTCCTGACACCTGTATGTGCAGTACTAAGCCATCCCAACTATTCCCATGAGGCAATAAGCTCCTATTGTAGCACATTTTCTCATCATATAGCCGTCTGCAAGCCTTCAGAGCCTGCCTCTCCTTCAAAGGCAGAAACTAAGAGCAATTCATCAAAAAGTATGAAAATATCCTTCAGAGGAAGAGGATGGAGGAAAGTGAGAAAAAGGATGAAGACAACACAAGATAGAGTAGAAGTAAGCTAATACCAGCTTCTGTGGCAGCTGAATACTTGATTTTTTTTTTCCAGTTGAAATGTTAATTACATTCAAGCCAAACAGTTCTCATGGCCACCACAACCCCACAAAAAGAAAGTCATTTATCACTGAGATAACATTTTGTGATGTTATATTATATAATGTTATTTATCCACACTTGTTTCCTTTTTGCATTTCGGATGGACTTAAGCTGTTTTTCTTGTCTAGTGTACAATTATGTGAGAAGAAATGTGAAAACACATTTTATCGGAACAAAATTTCATAGATGTCTGCCTTGTGCACAAATCTTTGCATTTGATTTTATGTTCTAGGCATCTCATTAGTGGGTGAACTATGGGCATGCTCTTTCTCCTTTGGGAAGGTCCCAGGGTGAGAGAGTCCAAGTAGTGCTGCAGCAGTCTTACCTCCAAGCAAAGTTACTAAGCTTTACTATGTACAGGGGATAGGATCAGCAGGCCTGCCCAGAACAGGCATATTTGTTACTTGGTGAGGGGACTGCTCCATCATCAGTTCCGTTTGACAGGAAGGAAAGTGCTGTGCACTGTGTGAACTTCGTGCTGTTGCCATTGTTATGGGGCCATGATGTAGGCGATGCCTCTCTGCAACATTCTTTCTTGCTGTACGCATAATTAGGAAAGTCCTGTCAGTGGGTAGGTCAAGCACATACTGAGATGCACAGAAAATCTACAGCTCTCTGATTGTTGATTTTGTTTTGGTTATTGTTACTGATATTTTGGTTTTTTAGCCTAGGCCAAGGACACAGTTCCAAGGTCTCCATTTTGAGAGGGACTAGATCCCCTTTTGATGACATATGAGATCCTCACTGGAAAAACTGGAATGTGTGGCTCTTGTCTGTCATGCTTACTCTTTAACCTGCAGCTGTCTTTACAGTGTGGGTGCCATACAAGACACTTGTCTTCATACTATACTGCTGAAAGGAGACAGTGTTCAGGGACATCAGACTTGCTTAGAGTAGGGAAAAATATTTTTTTTCCCTAAAATTATGAATTCTCCACTTGTGCATTCTCTGGCCTCGGGGAGCTGCTGAGGTTTCACGGACAAACACATCCCTGTGAATAAGATGCTCATGAAAAACACTACTCAGTGGATGTATACCAGAAAAATATCAGAACTGCACAGTAGCTTATAGAAGTTGGCTGGCTCTTCTCTTCCATTTCCAGATGTTTCTAGTGAGAAGGTTGAGAGAAATCTGCTAATAGCCAGTTGATTATGGCTTTGTATATTCTGTCTAGTTTCTTCTCTGCTCCCAGTTCAAACTCCAGTGTTTACAGAACACTTTAGAGGACAATCAGCCTTTCCAGGTGTTAATCTTTCTAAATTTCTTCTGCCCAAAGTCAGAGAGCTGAAGAGTGTGATGGATTGCCCAGGGCATTCTTTCTTCTTTGGGGAATGTCACCTTGTTAGGACACCAGTGTGGAATTAGGAAAAGAGAGCCATTTTCCCTCACTGGGATATTTTGCATCTTCCTGTTTTGCAGTATGCTGAATAGCGGTTTGCTCTTATACCTTCCTGCCTCTCAAAGGAGTATGCTGTGGAAGGCAGTACCCTGTGTAATGCATATTAGAATCTATTACATGAACCATTCTCCTCTAATTTACGTTGCCAGTCCTTTGGTTTAAAAAAGCGGTCAAGTTTTCCCTTAGTAAACCAGTATCAGCCTGTCCTGATTACATCTTGTTCTTTGCACATTTGAGACTAGATATCAGGAGGACATACTACTGAGGTAAAGATGGCTGGTCTGGAGTTCAGGAGTTATCCTCCTGGCTTTTTGTACAGTTGAGCATAATGTTACAGTTTTTTCCAGCTGTTAGAGACCTCCCTTAGTCACTGAGATTTTTCACAGATAAAAGACTACAGCCTTGTAATCATATTAGGCAATTACTTCATCAATTTGTGACATAACCGAGCACTCTTGAAGGGTATCCTATCCCATCCCATGGACTGTAATATATCTGGCCTCTCTAAATAGTAATGAGCCTGTTTCTGCCCCACTCCTGGCTCTCCCACAACTTCCCAAACCATTCTGCTATGTTTGGAGATCTGAGAGTAGGCTTTGTTCTACAGGCAGTTGTAAAGAAAGCTTTGAGTACTGCAGCATTTTTTGAGGCTGAGGCATCCACCACTAGTTTGTCTCCCCCACTTCTAAGTAGATGTGTATTTTCCTGGATTGCTCCACTGCAGGAGCAGAAAAAGACAAGATTGCCTCATGACGCTGTATGTGTACAAGTCTACAAGGCTAGATGACATACACACCAGAGTCCTGAAGGAAGTTGCTGATGTGGTTACCAGCCACTCTCCACCATATTTTTGAAAAGTCATGGTTATCAGAAGTCCCTGCTGACTGAAAAAAGGGGAAACATCACTCCCATTTTTAAGAAAGGGAGAATGGAAGACCTGGGGAATTACAGGTGGGTGAACCTCATGTCTGTGCCTGGGAAGATCATGGAACATACCTTCCTGAAAGACATATTAAGACGCATGTGAGATGAGGTGATCTGAGACAGTCAGCATGGTTTCACCAAGGGTAGATTATGCCTTACCAATCTGGTGACTTTCAGTGATAGATGGCATTAGTGGACAAAGGAAGGGCAACATATGTTGTCTACTTGGACTTGTGCAATGCCTTTGACATGGTCCCCAATCACATCCTTATCTCTAAATTGGAGAGATATGGATTTGAAGGCTGGACTGTTCAGTGGATAAAGAATTGTTTGTATGGTTGTATCCAGAGGATTGTAGTCAATAGCTCTATGTGTAGGCTGAGGCCAGTGATGAGTGGTGTCCCCCAAGTGTCTTGGGACCAGTGCTCTTCAACATCTTTACCAATGACATAGACAGTGAGACTGAGTGTACCCTCAGCAAGTTTGCTGATGACACCACGCTGAGTGGTGCAGTTGACACAATAGAAGGAAGGGATGCCATTCAGAGTGATCTGGACAGACTTGAAGAATGAGCCTAGGTGAACCTAATGAGGTTCAACAAGGTGAAGTGCAGGTTGTTGCACTTGGTTTGGGACAATCCCAGGTACGTACCCAAACTGGGAGAAGAACATTCAGAGCAGTGATGTGAAGAAAGACTCAGAGGTTCTGGTGGACCAAAACCTGGACATGAGCCAGCAGTGTGCGCTTGCAGCCTGGAAGGCCAACAAAAGAAGAGTAGGTGATTGTACCCCTCTTCTCAGCCCTTATAAGGCCCCACCTGGAGTACTGTGTCCAGGTGTGGGACCTCTACTACAAGAAGAATGCAGAGCTGTTGGAGCAGGTCCAGAAGAGGATGATCAGAGGGCCGGAGCACCTGTCCTATGAAGAAAGGTTGAAGGAACTGGGCTTGTTTAGCTTGGAGAAGAGAAGGCTCAGGGGAGACCTCATTGCAGCCTTCCAATACTTGAAGGGGAGCTTATAGGCAGGAGGAGGACCAACCTTTTACATGGTCTGATAGTGATAGACAAGGGGGAATGGCTTTAAACTAATAGGGGAAATTTACATTTAGATGCTAGGAGGAAATTCTTTGCTCAGAGAGTGCTGGGGCACTGCAACAGATTGCTTAGAGAAGTTGTGGATGTCCGATCCCTGGAGGCACTGAAGGCCATGTTGGATGAGGCCCTTGGCAGCCTGTTCTAGTGGGTGGCAACCCTGTCCACGGCAACACGGTTGGAAGTAGATTATCTTTAAGGTCCCTTCCAGACCAGGCCATTCTATAATTACAGAATCACTTTTGTTAGCCATTCTATCCTATGCAAGTAATCCAGATAGTCTCTGAGAGACCTCTCTAATTTTGTCTTTCATTACAAAAGCAGCTCTTCCATCCTCCTGCATTTTCTTTTCCTCTTGCACACACACTTTTGCATTTTAATTCATTGTGCAACTCCTTCCTTAGCCAGGATATTTTTCTGCCAGAATTCCCAGACTCCCAGCAACAAGGATGGTTTGAAGATGTCTTTAATTCCTCGTCTCTCTGCATGCACTAAGACCTTGGGTCTTGGCAAACAGCTGCTGCTGATGTTGTCACTGCCCTTGCAACTCTGATACTGAAAATCAGTGGAAAGTCACTGATGGCACAACTGGAACTGTGGATTTCTGGGACAATTTAAGGCAGAACGCAGCAACAAAGACAGTTACCTACCTTCCATCATGGTGCCACTTGAAAGTGGAGAAAAGCAGGCTGCCTGTGCTGAAGTACAACATATTCCCAGGGTCCGAGGAGTACCTTCCACTATTTAAGACAAGTCAAAAGAATATACAAGTGTCAGAGAGGCAGTGCAGAGCTGGTAGAGCATGAACAAGGACTGAAATAATAGAAGCAGGCTAAACTGAAGATGAAGTAGGTATTTAGGGAAATGAACCATAGGAAGCCAAGGAAGGATGGAATGGAGCAAATCACTAAGAGATGATGCAGCACAAGGCCTGTCAGAGACAGTGGTGACTACAAAAGGAAGTCCCAGAGCAGGCAAGAGTTGGGCATTGTTGTCACATAGCCAAGAGGATTATCATATATCCAGAGCTGGCAGTGTGTCTAGCAGTTAGAGTAAAAGACAAGAGGAAGTTCTGTGTGATCAGGAGAGGGAAGAAGTATGCAGTGAAAACCAGTTGGGTCTCTGAAGGCAGAAGTGATCAAAAAGACCTGTACAGGAGAATCCTTGAAAGCAGCATGGCTGAAGGGAACTTAACACTGACTAAGACTGAAGTAGATAGGGAGAGGGATTGTAGCTGGCTATTTTGGATGCAGCAAAATGCTGTGACACTGTGCATTATCTTCTCTGGGCTTTTACCCTGAGAGACCTCACTGGAAGAAGGGATAGACAGCTGAAAGCTCAGCAAATAGAACAAAGCAGGTGAGCCAGGTCTTATCATGTGGCAGGCGTGGCGGTGGAGGTATCTGGCATGCAGGGCGCTGGCCATCCTGTGCAGCTACTCAAAAATCGTGCCAGCTGCAAGTAGGAGGGGCTGGCAGTGCCATCTCCTGGTCAGAGCATGCAGCGAGAACCTCGCCTCTGGTCCTGCCGCTGGCCTCATTGCACTAGGGCAGTTTTATGATCAACCCGACTATGAAAAGGCAGTGACCAGAGCCCATGTTCAGCTAAATTAAATATTGACACAGTAAAAAAAAAAGGGGGGGTACAGAGCTACCCAGGTGTTGGCAGTCACTGCTGGAAGGAGAGGAAGAAGGACTGATGTCTGCGCCTTTCCACCTCTTTCTCCCTGAGTTTCTGCATACGGACGCGACATTTCTTTGCTGCAATTCTTTTTACCTTGGGACTTTCTGATGGACCAGTCTCCACCTGTATCACCTGCTGGAGCAGCATCACATCACCTTCACCGTTAGACTTTATTTTTAAATTCTGATGCAAGAGTGACATTCACATTGCTCACAGATGGTATACATAGAATACAATATAATAGCAATATAATAACAAGGGCTGCTCCAAAAGCAATGCCTCCTATTTTATTATGTTGACCCACAATGTCAGAGGTGGATGTTGGTGGTACGGCACTAGAGGTTGAAGCTTCCCTCCAGTATTCCATTATATTTTGTTGCCATGCAACAGATGGCAGCAGAGGGACAGTCTGACAAAATGGCATCTGACATGGAAGTGCGTATGAAGCAAAAGTGTGTAGCTGAATTCCTCCATGCAGAAAAAATTGCACCCATTGACATTCATTGACACTTACTGAATGTTTATGGGGACCAAGCACTCAGGTGGAGGGGTGTGTGTTTCAGCAGCGGTGACAGCAATGTGTAAAACAAGCCATGTTCCAGATGTCCATGCATAGCTGTCACACCACAAAATGAAGAGCTTCTCCATCAGCTCATCCAGAGCAATTTTGCAGTGTGAGCAAGTCTGATTTATTTTTATTTCCAAGGAAAATTGAAGCAAAAGGAAAAAAAAAAAAGGAAACAGAAGTAGGAAGAGTGAAAGGGAAGTGGAAATAGAGATGTATTTTTCCTGGAGTATGGAAACTTGCTCCTGAGTGACCACATGTGTGAGGACAAAGCAGCCAATGCACAGGCATTAAAGCCAGCTAGAACTGAAGCACAGAGGCAAGTGGTGAAAAAGTAACTTTTTTTTTTTCTTTGACTGGGATTTAATCTTTTGTTAACTAAACTGAGCTGAGAGAGCACATTTTCTGCTGCTAAGGGAAGGGTCAAGCCAAACTGTTTACTATTTAAAAGCAAAGAATTCCTGAGAAAATCTAAAGCTGATGGAAAGCCAGAAAAAAAGAAAAAAAAAAGAGTAAACTCTGCTCAGTGGGATGGGAGGAAGGAAAAGCAGGAAGAAAAGCAGGAAGGAAAGGTGAGAACTGCATCTTGAAACACCAGCAGCTCTTAGAAACCAACACCAGCCACTACAGTCAAAACGAAGGAGCAGGCAGGACACAAAAGTCATTCACTGTAGGGGAAAGATCATAGAATTATAGAATCATTACGGTTCAAAAAGACCATAAAGATCATCTAGTCCAACCACCAGCCCATCACAACCATGCCTACTAAACCATCTCCTCAATGCCACATCTAGATGTTTCTTGTAAACCTCCAGATCACAGTCCCCAGGGAATCCTTTCTGGACTGGAGCCAAAAAGCAATACAGGAATAGGCACAGCCAAACAAACTTACCTTGGCACCAGATGAACAGACACCAGGTAGATCCACTTGTGCCTCAATACCAAGGAGTCTGTGGAAGAACAATGTGTCTTTTGGTTTGTCATTCCCTTATATTGTCTGCCATGAAAGCGCAAGTTGGTGAAACAGAGGCACCAACAAAGCAGTTCATGCTCTTCCTTTTATGTGAAAAGGGCTGCAGGAGCTGTGGAGTGATTGAGAAGCTTTGGTAGTCACGGCTGCTGTGTCCCTTGCTTCCCAGCACTTAGAACTGGGTGCTTTCCAGACAGGTTTTGGAGCACAGCCATGATGACCACATATCTGGTGTGTGATTTTTGAGTGTGAACAATTCAGTTGCGCGCACACACAGTGTGCTGGTTTCTCTCCAGTGGTGAAATGAAAAGGTGCAAAATGTTCCTACACTCAACCAGTTCTTGTAACACAATCTAGGGAGAACTTCTGAGATCAGCATTATAGATTATAAAATGTTGACATTTATTGGAAAGTATGGTAAAAGTTGAATCATTGTCATGACACAACCCCTGCACCTGTGAACAGCCGTGTAGCAGTGATAGTCAAGGTCTTCATCCAGCTTCATTGATGACTCACCTCTCACACTGCACCCTGTGGGAATCTTTGCAGCACAGGGGCCACAAAATCACTGCTGAGCTTGTGGCTCACCTCTGAGGTAAAGGATGTCTTGCAGGAGGAGTCCAATGTGATGCTAAACTCTTCCAGCAAGAGACCTGAGTTCTTCTATACGGAATCTTCTGTTATGAGAATTGATAAGACTACATGCTCCTTGTTAACACTACCTTAGGTTATTTGTCTCCATCAGAGGCACACCACACAAAGGGAGACAAACAGCATGGCAAGGGTGGTGGAGGCTCCTTCATTTGGCAAATTTGGATCTTCTCTCCCACCCCCATGCCTGTGGGACTGTTTTCCTGTTCCATTAGAGTCACTGCAGGCTAGGTGCAGTCAATACGTGATCCTCAGCACAAACAGAGCTCTTCATCTTCTGTCCTAGGACCTTGGAAGTAGCTAGAATTTTGCTAACCTCCTCTCCTCCTTCCAACATGTAGTGGCTTTTCTTGACCTTCACAGGCTCTTAATATATCCATCTCTCATCCTACACCTTTGTGAGGATTATTGTGCACTTTCACCAGGCTGACAGCTTTGGGAAGGATAGAGAGGGCTGGACAGAAAGTGTAGATGTTGGTTTGCATTACCTTGTTAACTCTGGGCTCTCTCTTGTATCTCAAGGCCTTTTCTCTGTGACTGTAAATCTCACTTGGTCCTCCTCTTGTATCTCAAGGCCTTTTCCCTGTGACCCTAAATCACATTTGTTCCTTCTCTTGTATCTCAAGGCCTTTTCCCTGTGACCCTAAATCACGTTTGTTCCTTCTTTTGTATCTCAAGGCCTTTCCTCTGTGACCCTGAATCTCACTTGGTCATTCCTTCTATGACATGGCATTTTCCCAACTGCTTTCTGATGCCCTTACATGCCTCCTGTATACCAACAGAACTGAAAGCGTCCCAGTGTTACACTTCTGTACACTTCTGGAATCCTCTGTATTTTCTCTCATGTTTCAGCCCATAATTCCTGCTCTTACCCACTTCTCTGCATCCCATTTTCACTGCCAGCCCTTAGAGCCCTTCTTTAGGCCTTACTTCATGTACCATCCTTCCCTTGACTGAGGACTTCTTCAAAATATACAACTCTGTGAACAAAACTTTGGGTGTACGTTTTGAGATTTGGTCAGCAACAGTAGCGTTAATCCCATCTCCAAATGCATGACACAGGGGTCCTGTTGAGCTTAAATGACTTGCCCCTTAGGGATCATGGCCCTGAGGGCGTTTCTGCTACTGTCCCCTCATGTATCTCAAGTCTTCCTGGTGTGCCAGATCACCTCTCAAGTGCTACTGCTACCCGGGGAAGAGAGATGGCCAGGGGAAGATGCCAGGCTGCAGCTACAAGTGGTACTGGGCCTGCTGGGCCTGGTGAGACACAGGACATGGCTGGGTCCTCCTTCCACAGCTTGAGGCAGCAGGTTGATCACTAGGGCAGTGGGAAGAGCCAAAGGCTCCAATTCCATGCAGATCCTGGGAGGTTTTTGGCATTTGCCTCTTCTGCAGTGAGCACAAAATAGCTCTTCAGATGCATTCCAAAAGGAGAAATGCAGTTTTTTTTAAAAAAACTCTCCAATGTCTTTCATGCTGGTATTTTCACTACCACTCTCCTTGTTGTATTCCCAGTGAGTTAACTTCCCCATAAAAAGATCACCTCTAGGCAACAAATTGCTTTCTTCCTCCTGAGTTGTCTCATTCTTTACCCAGAGGGTAGTGAGGCACTGCAACAGGTTTCCCAGAGAAGCTGTGGATGCCTTGCCCCATTCCCAGAGGCATTCAAGTTGGATGGGGCCCTGGGCAGCATGATCTCATGGGTAGGCAGGGGAGTTGGAACTAGATGATCTTTAAGGCCCTTTACAACCCAAGCCATTCTGTGATTCTGTGATTCTTAATAGAGCACAGCATCCACAAGGCGCTCTTAGTGGAGGGTGCTGACACTGCATTACCCTCTCTGTAACATGGAAACACACCTGTATACTTGGCAGTGCACTAAGAGTATTTATTTTTCTCGGGCATCTCACCTGCAGCAACTATTCCATATTGACAATTGTCATCTACTCACCCACCAATTCTCCTTGCAAGGTGTAGACTAATCTGCACTGCAATTATCAGTAACACTTTTTTGAGACAACGTGAGGGCTTGAAGAAGCAAATCTTGATTCTGGCCACGATAAAGCATAGGGCTGCTCTGAAATATGAACACGATGACAAAATCCCTCAAAACACGTGACCCCCTCCCATAGTATCTATCATCTCTAAAACTAAAATATAATAAAACCCCACAAAACACTCAAAATCAACCAACCTATAACTCCACTACCCAAACCAGACCACTGCTCAGCCACACTTCTGTGCCCCTCTACAGTGTACACCTGTGACATAGCTACAGGCTTCAGAGATCAATGGATTTTTCTACAGAGTTGATGGCCTACCTCCTATTTGCCCTGCAGAGCTAACACAGCTCACAGGAAGGAACCAGACTGATTAATAACATTGCCTGTTATGATCCAGTAATGATGTGGCTGGTAAAGCCTGCTGGCAGATCATCCAGCATAGCTGTTACTAATGGTGTTAAGACAGACTGTCAGATCCTCCTCCTCTCTGTTCCAGACTGGGATAGTATACAAGTAAAATTGTGAAGACTTGACTGAGCTAAACTGACACAATCTTACTTTCATCACAGCCGTGTCTGTCTGCCAGCCCTTTTCACCTCACCTTTTTTTTTTTTCTTGTAGGAAGGGCAACCTGAATGGAGCTGGCAGTGGGAAGCTTTCCGGAAAAAAAAAAAAAAAGAAAAAACAAACAAACAAAAAATAAAAAACAAATCTAAGAGGAAACAGAGATTAAATCCACGGATAGCTGAGATGTAGAGAGGATGAGGCACTGCAGTTCTGTTTGGAATTCTGAATTTGCCAAGCAAGTACATTTGGCAGAGACGAGCTGTTTTATAACACTCGTGTGCCTGCTGCTCTTCCTTGGGACCTCCCCCTTGTTTTGCAGGGCATGCACACAGAATGTAGCCTTATTTGGATAACCTCACTGTAACTGTGCATAATGCTGTCCTTTAGTTCTAAGACAAAAGTTTTCTGCATATACAGTCTGACGTTTCTGCCTAGCCATGGTGTGGCCAGTGCTGCACCACAGCAGGCCTTTTACTGAGTCCATACCATGCCTCAGTTTTTCCATCCATGAAAATGAGAAGATATGGATCTTTGTCAAGTGCTTGCATGCCTGCAAAATTCAAGCTATTGCTTGAATATACCTGAGCTAGTAAACATGCATCTCTTGCTTGTCCTTTTCTTCTTTCATGCTGTGCATTCTACAAATCCCTTTGGGATTCTTTTTCCCCAGGTGCATGACTAGTTCTCATCTTTCCTTCTTCCTCCTTGCCCAAGCAAGATAGGTTCCTTTGCATTTTTTCTTTGTTCTCTGTGGTATTTGCAACACTCTCCCAGCCTTGTATCACCTGTGAATTCCATTCTTCCTAGCTGTATTTTCCCTGTCTGTGAAGCACCTAGAATGATGTAGCTTTTTGTTCTGTTGCTGCTGCAATTGAACCTGATGCTTGAAAGGAGGAGAAAAGGCTGGAATAAACTGCTCTGATAATTCAACCCTGGGGCTGAGTGATTTGTTTCTTTGATATCAGTCCCTTGATCAGAGCTCTGCTATGTTATCTCAGTTTGTCTGAGGAGAGTTAATTCCTGGCACATTTGGGCTGCTGGAATCCCAGATGCCAGAGCTGGTGACCGGAAAAGTAGCACATTGCATTCTTCTCCCACTCTCAGATATGTCAAAGAGTCTAATGAGGTTAGATGTTCCAGGGCCTATTACTCCCCTGAAACAACTTTTGCCTGCATTTAATGTCATTGAGAAACCTCTAACTATCTTCCAGCTGCCAAAAGCCATCACCTGCTCTCACTGTATCTTATTCCCCTGCAGAGAAGTCCTAGCTTGGTTTCTTCTTCCTCCTGTCTTGTTCTGTGGACAGAGTTCCCTATCAATTTATCTCTACTTGCAGGCCATTTGCTCACAAGATATTTAGGAAGAATTCACCAGTCCCTTTGAAGACTATGTACTGATCATGAAGCTTGATGAATGACTAGCATGAAGAGAGCATTGAAAGCCTAGCTTAGCCTAGCCTAAGTCAAAAAGCCTACAACCTAGCCTAAGTTAAAAGCCTAATATCAGTCAGAGAGGTGAATGAGTGGGATGGGTTCCCAGGTATTGACATCTGCGCTGGAAGAATGTCTATGGAGATCTACAGCCCAGCAAGCTGGGCTTAAGTGGGAATTCTTTGGCAAATCTGCCTAGGACCAGCTGTAGAAGAGAATGACACAGAGACCACATCTCTGTAGGACCAAGTGGGGTTTCCAGTGGTGAGAGAGTGTTTTGTTTATGTGTGCATTTTGATTAAAATATTCTGTGTTACATTAAATGTTTAAGCATGATTTGAGATATTAAGGTCTCAGACAGCTTGGTGCCATGGCAACAAACATCATTAAAAATGTTCACAGCATTTGATAAAGAGAAGCGGAAATAGGTAAAAATGTAACTATTAGAAAATCCCTCATCCTCTTACTTTCAAGGGAGAAAATATGTGATAGATAGCATTAATGGCAGTTAAGATTCATTCTTCTAGTGGAGTTAGTTATGGTGGATCTGGAGTATAACCTTGTTTTTACTTGATGTGCAAACTTCAAAGACAAAACATATACTGATTAGGGAGAAGAAGACCAACAAGGAGGAAAATGTACCTTCACTTTCTGATGCTGGACTCTTGCAGCACTTTCTGCTGCTGGTGAATACATGATATGGAGGGGCACTCTTGGAAGTGGAAAACACAGAGCAGCATTAGATTGGCTGAGACATTGCTGTTACCTGGCACTGCTCATAAGTTCATAGCCATATAATGAGAGAAATTCCTTCGGCCAGCAACCACAGATGCCTTTTAAACATCAAGAGACAGAAAGTGAATAGGACAAGCTTTGTTAAATGTGAACGAAAGCAAGGAAACCATCCCCCGTGTTTCAAGAAATGTTGGAATGAGACTACTTGTGGTAGATATGGTGACGCTTTCCAGGGCCTTCTCTTTAGCCTAATTCTCATCACATTTTTTCTTAGTAGATCAAAGAAGTAAAAGCCTAAGGGTGAGACCTAGGAAGCTGTGCGAGTGCTGGCAATATTCACAGAGCTTTTTTCTTCCAATTTCACATTTCTCTTATCATCAGAGTCAATTATGCTTCACTTGAAGGGCCTCAGTGTGTGAAGGTCTTCAGAATGGAAATATGTAGCATAAAAATCCATCAGATTACAGTGATCAACAACTTGCTCTAAACTACTTTTTTGGAAACTAAACCCATGTTCCTTACTTGTAGATCATTGGGCAGATTAAAAAAGAGAGTGAAAAAAAGGCAGTGGGGTAGGAGGAAGAAGATTTAAAAATAAATACATATTGTAGCAGCATACTTTTGGTGTGTTTTTCACTTTTACCTTTCATCATTTTTACTGGAAAAATTTTGATCACCAAAGTAAGATGAGCTTTTGTTATAATATATGTATATTATACATATTACATATATTTGTTACAATTTAAGAGGAGGGACCTATGCAGACCATTCTCTTCCTTCACAAGCCAAAGACACTTAACATGTGAAGTTGGCTATTAAATAACATTCACAGGAGGACAAATAGAAGGTAGGTAGGAAATGCTGAAGAATGTCATTTAAAGTTTGCAAACATCCTAGCCCTTCACCCAATCTTTTACAAGTTGGCAGTACAGTAGCTTCCTTTAGATCTTCCACCACAGAGTTCTTAGCTTACTTTTTTTATGGCTCTGGATGGCTGCTATGTATAGTGATGTACCAGCTCTGAGCCAGTTTACCTATAGGCCCAGAATCACCTGAGGAGAGAGAGGCACCTTTTCCCTTTTGATTATCAAATTGAAACTTCATTATATACCCTCTCTGGGAATACGTTTTAGTTCTTTTAGAATTTTTTACCTTAGCATGCCACACATTAAAAAAAAAAATTAAAAGTAGCAGCATGTTGGATGTTATGATCTTGACAGTTTCTTCTAAGGACAAACAATTCTGAATATTTGTTTGTGGGGTTTTTTTTTAGTTCATTTTCCTTTCCACTGCCTATCTTCAACACAGCAAAACAATATGTGGCAAAGGGCAAGCAAATCTCCTCTTCTGGTTACAGATTCATTAATAGAATCTACAAGGAGGACAAGGGACTTGTGAAAACTACCAAACACACGGATCTGACTAGATTCCAGCACAGTCACACACAAAGCAAAGTTAAAGTGTAGGAAACATTCAATCACCAAAAATAAAAAGTCTATGGAGAAAAATATGGTGCTTTAAAATAATTAAGTTCAAGCTGAAGTTGCAATTAAGGAATTAACATGCTAAACTAAGTGATTAATATGAAGATAAACAAATGAAATATAACAAAATATAATATTGAATGTCAAAAGAAAGAGAGTCTAGCCAGGCCCTGAGCTCCTTCCTGTCTGCATCTCATGGCAAAGAGATGGTCTAATGGCAGCAGAAATGTGCAGTGATGTGACAAGTGTGTTGAATGGTCTGTCCATGATGTTTCAAGAACAGCTGTTTTGATTTTCAGGCTCATTCACAGGCCTGTCCTGCAGTTCCTTTTAACTTCCTAGTAAGGGATTTCAGAATGCTTTTAAGTTACCCTTGCTGTACAATCAGAGAAGCTCTGACTTATAGTCTGTCAAGGGATGCAGAGCAGTGCCAGAATTGCTGATAGAAGTGATGCTCCATATCCTTTAAGCTGATCTAATTCACATTTCTTGTGGTTTTGCTTACCCCTACCTGTCTTTCTTCTCCCTGCTGACACCCAAACACACTCACAGCAAGCAGATTCTGCTCTCTGGCCTGCTGGGCAGGTACTGGGTGCTAGCATAGGCTTGGGAAGAAGGCAGCAACAAGCACCTGTGAAGGAATGAGGTGTCAAGGGGAACAGGGATAGTCCAGATTTAAATTATATAAGAATATTCCTGTGAAACTGAACCCTAAGCTTTGAGCTTAAACCAGGCATGCATGTGTCCTTATACCAAGGCTGGGCTGATTCTAGCAATAGATATTTAAATTAACTCCAGAACTTCACTTGGGCTCAGTACCGGGACTGGTGCTGTTTAACATCTTCGTCAGTGACACTGACAGTGGGATCGAGCGCACCCTCAGCAAGTTTCCAGACGACACCAAGCTGTGTGGTGCAGTCAACATGCCTGAGGGATGGGATGCCATATAGAGAGACCAAGACAGGCTCTTGAAGTGGACCCAGGAGAACCTCATGAGGTTCAACAAATCCAAATGCAACATCTTGTGTCTGGGTCACAGAAACCCCCACTATCAATACAAGCTGGGGGAGAAAAGGATTGAGCACATTCATGATGAAAAAGAATTGGGGGTACTGATGAATGGCAAGCTGGACATGAGGCAGCAATGTGCCTTCATGGTCCAGAAAGCCAACCGTATCCTGGACTGCATCAAAAGAAGCGTGGCTAGCAGCTGGAGGGAGGTGATCCTGCCCCTCTACTCTGTGCTGGTGGGACTTCACCCAGAGTGCTGGATCCAGATGTGGAATTCTCAGTATAGGAGAGACATGGACCTACTGGAATGCATCCAGAAGAGGATCACAGAAGTGATTCAAGGAATGGAATGCCTCCCCTATGAGGACAGGGTGAGAGAGGTGGGGATGTTCAGCCTGGAGAAGAAAGGGCTCTGGGGAGACCTGATAGCAGCCTTTCAGTAGGGGTCACACACTTCAGCAGGGCCTGTTGTGATAAGACAGGGGGAAATGGTTTCAAACTAAAGCAGGAGACTTAGACTGGGTATAAGGAAAATATTTTTTTTTTACGTAGGTAGTGAAGCAGTGGAACAGGTTGTCCAGGGATGTGGTGGATGCCCCGTCCCTAGAAACATTCAAGATCAGTCTGGATAGGGCTCTGAGCAACCTGATCTATCTGTAGAAGTCCCTGTTCATTGCAGCGAAATTGGACTAGATAACCTTTAAATGTACCTTCCAACTCAAACGATTCTATGATTCTATGAACTTCCAATTGTTCATTGAGAAATAGGCATTGGTTAGACACTTAAATATCTCTTGAGATGAGACAAGTAAAATCTTCCTAAATTTAAGCAGACCAAATCCTATTGAGGGGAAGGGACTGGAGCAAGCCCACAAAGCAGATAAGCCGACTGTCCCATAACTGTGTTTTGTGACTCCCTCACTTACCTCTAGTTATTTAATGAACAGGTTTGCAGGTGCTTGTCCTCCATGGGTTGGCCATGTGTCAGCAAACAGCCAATCATTGAGCAACTGATGTCATCTACCTTGACTTGTGCAAAGCATTTGACGCTGTCCCACACAACATCCTGGTCGCTAAATTGGAGAAAAATGGATTTGATGAATGAACCACTCTCTGGATAAGGAATTGGCTTGATGGTTGCACTCAGAGAGCTGCAATCAATGGCTCAATGTCCAAATACAGACCAGTGACAAGTGATGTTCCTCAGAGATCGGCGCTGAGACTGGCACTTTTTAACATCTTTGTAGGCAAGATGGACAGTGGGATTGAGTGCACCCTCAGGTATTTTGTAGATGACACCAAGCTGAGTGGTGCTGTTGACACACTAGAGGGAAGAGATGCCATCCAGAGGGACCTGGACAGGCTTGAGACGTGGGTACCTGCCAATCTCATGAAGTTCACTAAGACCGGGTGCATGGTCCTGCACCTGGGTAAGGGCAATCCCAAGCACAGTTACAGGTTAGGTGGAGAATGGCTTGAAAGCAGCCCTGAGGAGAAGGATTTGGGGATGTCAGTTGATGAAAGACTCAACCTGAGCCGGCACTATTTGCTTGCAGCCCAGAAGGCCAACCATATCCTGTTTTGCATCAAGAGAAGTATGGCCAACAAGCCAAGGGCAGTGATTCTGCCCCTCTGCTCTGCTCTCATGAGACCCCACCTGGAGTACTGTGTCCACTTCTGGGGCCCCCAATACAAGAAGGACATTGAGCTGTTGGAGCAGGTCCAGAACAGAGCCACGAAGATGATCAGAGGGCTTGAGCACTTCCCCTACCTGAAGGGCAGGGGAATCATAGAATGGCCTGGGCTGGTAGGGACCTTAAAGACAATCTATTTCTGACCCCCCTGCTGTGGACAGGGCTGCCACTCACTAGAACAGGCTGCCAACGGCCTCATCCATCCTGGCCTTCAGTGCCTCCAGGGATTGGGCATCTACAAGTTCTCTGAGCACTCTGTTCCACTGCCTCAGCACTCTCTGAGTAAAGAATTTCTTCCTAACATCTAACCTAAACTTACCCTCTTTTAGTTTAAAGCCATTCCCTCTTGTCCTATCACTATTAGACCATGGAAAAAGTTGGTACCCCTCCTCCTTGTAAGCTCCCCTTCAAGTACTGGAAGGCTGCAATGAGGTCTCCCCAGAGCCTTTTCTTCTCCAAGCTAAACAAGACCAGTTCCCTTGATCTTTCTTCGTAGGAGAGATACTCCAGCCCTCTGATCATCTTTGTGTCCCTCCTCTGGACCTTGTCTTAAAGAAAATACTTCATCTTCTTTACTCCAACCAATCTGGACAACAAGGCCATAGCCAAGACTATGCAAATAAACGGACATGTCTTTGAAGGGTCATGGGGCAGTAAATCTGTGGACCTTACCTCCATTAAACTTATCCTTACCTCCATATAACTGTGAAAAAGTTTTTCCTTAGTGTCCACCTGTAGAGCTGATAACTGGGATTTCTGAGTTCGGTCTGGAAAATGAGAGGTGGCATTGGGTGTGATTTGTTTGGCTTGTCAGATATCTCTGGCACAGAAATCTGGAAGATGGACTGAATACATTTTCAGATAGCTCTCTCAATGTCTGTGTAGTTGGAAGTTCCTTTTCCAATAAATAATATTAATAATTAAGAAAGAAAGAGAGAAAGAGAGAAAGAAAGAGAAAGAAGGAAAGAGAGAAAGAAGGAAAGAAAGGAGAAAGGAAGACAAGGAAAAGAAGAAGAAAGGAGAAAAAGGGAAAAAAAAAAGAAAGGAAAGGAAGGAAAAAGTATGTTCTAGACACCAGGTCCAATCCTTACATATCTTTTCCTCTTGCTCTGTCTCTAAAATCTGCACTGAGAGTGTGGAAAGTGCTGCTACATTGGTGTGGGGTTGGGGAGGGGGGGGAGGAAGAGGATCTTTTCAGCCTATCACTGTGACACAAGGCAAAGGTGTCAGAATCTCCGACATAAACCGGAGCCATTGCTTGGGTTTGCCCAGCAGGATAGCGTTCAGATCAGCATCAGATCTACTTCCTATTCACTACCTTGTGATGGAGATGGAGTTTGTCCTTCCCACAGTGAGCAACCCTCTTCTACAGGACATCCGTGTTCATGGGATTATTTTGGGATGGGACGATTTTAGCTGAGCCCAAAGAACCAAGCGGGAGGAGGTTTCCTGGGGCTCTGAATCAAAGCCATGCTCAGGTGTGACTGAGAGACCTGCAGAATGGCAAGAATTTCAGCCCTAGTGCCACATGTACTCCCATCCCCACCCTCTGCCCGGCTTTGTCCCCACCCCATCAAACAGACCTCTTTAGCATGACAAAGGAGCTTGAGGAGCCGACGATGATAGATGTTGCAGTCCCAGACAAGGTATGGTGAGCTATAAGGGTAACTGCCAGTCTATACTTCGCGGCTACTACACCTCGCTGGTGAGACCTTCCCCTTAAGTGGAGGTGGCATCTCCCGAAAGGTGTGGCAACCACCCCTCCACCCCCCCATGTGTGCACATTTGGCTCTTCCCCTCTACCAGCCGTACCCCGGCGGGTCTGGCATGAGATACCTGGATCTGTACTGGAACTCGGTGGGAGAGGCAGGACATGCCCCTGCTTCAGTTGGGCCAGCAGCAGCAGCGGCCAGTAGCAGTCCATCTCCGGAGTCAGGAGAGAAGAGGCAGACTGCAGGTAAAGCATTTCACTTATTTCCTAGAGCTGATGATCTTCAGGATACCTGTGGCCCCAGCTTGCTCACTTTCTTAATAATGACCTTGAGTAAATCTTTTTGCCCTCCTTGCCTTGGTGTTTTTTTTTTTTTTTTTGTTTTGTTTTTTAATATGAGTGCTGGACAAAGAGTAGTGTTCTAGGTGAGAAGGATGCCTTCATCATCTTTCCATGCTGCTTTGGTGTCTGTGAACTGATTTTGTAAATCTCACCAGGCAGTCCAGGCACAGGCAAGTCTGTGCTCCGGGCTCATACTTCATAGAAGTTTGTGGCTCTCAGAGGAGGAATGTCTAGGCCTCTTTTTAGACAAATGAGTCTGTTTTAGGTTTTTGTGTTTACATTTGTTCCACTGCTGTTTGTTTCCTGTTTGCTTTTTCCTTCAGACTCTTCTCATGGAAGAGGGAGAGCTCAAGCTGCAGGTGATAAATTACATGGGGATTTTGGATGACAGGCTGAGCAGGGACACATATGGGAATGTTAGCAGGGTGGTGTCTCTCTGTGCTTCCTGTGTGACAGAAGACTTTCCTATTTTCCTAACCCATATTCTAAACATGCTTTCCTACCTACAAAGTTTTCACTTATGTGATCTGCAAGAGCCAAACATCCTTTGGGCCCACATGAAATATTAGCCTCCTGTGCATCCAGTTCCCAGATGTTCAGCTTTCTCTCTGACTGGCTCTGCAGTCTACACTCATGCATATACTACCTCAGAACTTTGCACCTCCTCTGTTTGCTCCATCGAGAGCCCTTATCTCCTTGCAGGCAGAAACCCTCTGTAACCCTCATGTTCCCCAGCACCAAAAGTCTGCTTCACTTCACACCTGCCTCTTCACACAGCCAGAACTTCAGGTTGTCATCTCCTAAGGACAGGAAACAGCTAACAGCAGGCCTATAAGGCAGAAGCAGATGACCCTAGAGTGTCAAGTACCACTGGCAAGACAGCTTGTGTCTCTGTCAGGAGAGTTACAGGGGAAAATACACCACACACGTGGCTACCCCTTCCGAGGCCGAGAAACTTTCTGAGTGTTGTTTAGTAACCTCTCAGCTTAGGATAAGAAGAAAGGGTTTTGGAAGATGGACAAGAGAACCCATTCCTCAGAAGGGTATCGGTACTTTGGATTGGATATGTGTTCAGGAGGATGAGGAGGATGTCTTTTCAGACTTACAGCTCTCAAGACGGCTAGCAAGGAGTTTGGGAGCCATGGGGATCAATAGTCAGAGGGTATGTACTGAAATGGCACTGCCCATTCATTGCATCTCCTCTCTCCTGAAATGTCAGTAGGAAGAGAGGGGATGGACCATGCAGCAGGGTTTGTTATAGGAGTATCTGGAAGAAGGAATGAACAGATTTAACATTGGAGATATGGGGAGGGGAAGATTGGTATCACAGCCTTTTTGTCAGGATTGTCTTGAGAAGCTCTCAGCTTTTCACAGACCTCGGAAATCAGGTACCTAACAGAAATATGATAGGGGTAATCTCTCCTTATCATTTTCCTATTCAGGCAGCTGGAATGACTTTGCATCTTGGCAGCTTTTGCCTGGAAAAGTGATTTCAAATGTTTAGGAAGTTTTTCCTTTAGATCTTTATCTTGGCTTTATCCTTCGACACAGGCCCCTTTAGGACTTTTACCAGAGCAAATGAGAAAGGGCTTGAACAGCTTCCTCTGTACTTTTGAATTTTGTCCCCTATGACTCTGATACAGGATTCTTGAGTTTTCTCCCCTGTCCTATACTCCTGCCTTTCCTCTCTCCCTTCCCATCTCTATGTCAAATCTCTCTCCTTCGTTCTTGACAGAAGGTCCCCTAGCTAAATAAGCCTTCTTCATCTGCACACATTTCCAGCATTGAGGCAGTCCGTAGGTGAGATTCACTGGAGTGAGCCAGTATCCAAGGCCTGGCTCTGATGCTCTCCATCTGCTTCCCCCTTGTAAGCACTGACTGTTACGCCCCACCACGCGTGCTATGAAGTGTCTTGAGATTTCTGGGCAGACAGTTTTGGGGAGCCCAGTTATCAACTCAAAGATATGTTTGCAGTCATGACTAGGCTTCTTTATACCACCTGAAAATGAAATATTACTAAGGCCTTTTCAAGGGGAATAGTAACTCTATGAGCCAGTGCATAGCATTCTCCCTGCTGTGCCTTTTTCCACCTCATGAAAAGGAGCTGTGGAAATCCTGAAAGTCTGAGCTGGAAAGTTGCTCACTGTTAGTGAGCATGTCTGTGTTCACAGATTCATGACCGTAGAAGTGTGACACAGAAGTTTCCTTCAAGTAGGCCCCTTTCAGGCAGACAGAGAGTTCTGATCTTGTGACATAGCACACAGGGAGCGTGCTCATACCCATTCAAGTGTACATTATGTCTTACATGGCTTCTGACATTGTCTTTTTATTTCCAGATATTTCTTCATCTTCTTCCAGTTCTGGGAATTTCAGCCAGTTCATGCCAGACTTAGCCACCAGTCAACACTCAGCATCCTCATCCCCCCAGCCTACCACTAAGTCTCAAGAGGGCAGAGAATATGGCATGGGGACAGTCAAGAAGGCCAAGAGCCGTACGGCCTTCTCCCAGGAGCAGCTGCAGACCCTGCACCAGCGGTTTCAGAACCAGAAGTACCTCAGCCCCCACCAGATCCGGGAGCTGGCTGCTGCCCTCGGGCTCACCTACCAGCAGGTGAGCATAGAGACTTAGGTATATCTGTCACATAGTGGCTGAATAGTCACCTAAAGCTGTGACAGGATGGAAAAAGCAGTTCCTGGTAATGGGCAGAGGCAAAAGTGCTATGTAACAGTTGCTCCTGTCTATTCATGCCAGAGATCTGAAGTACTTCTGGGGAACAAGAGAGTCAGTGGCACTTTACTCAGTTCTCCCCAGTGAGGGGTCTGTTAAGGGGACTGTTGCCAACACTTGTAGTAAATTACAAATACAGTCATGAATATGGTGCTTGCCAAAAATAACCTACGTTTTGGGCTTGACAGGCCTTTTCAGACTTTTTCCAGGCACTGATGAACTTCACAGATACCCTGGCATACACCAGCTCTCCTACTCCCTGAGCTTTCTGTCTGTAACATGCTGAAAGTTATGACTACCATTTCCCAGGGGTGATCTTATCCAATATCTAACAACATCCTTCTAAGCACCCTCCCTCCTTGCAAATGCTACTAGGTTCCTACACTGTAGTCCTTCAGGGTCTCCAGATATACTGTGAACAGTGAACTGGCGTTGGCTGAAGTAGAAAGGGCTTGAGGGTGGGGCACAAATACATGCAGTAACAACTCCAAAATCTGCCTGGAATTTGGATATAAGATATAGGCATGATGGCCAGTATGTCCTTGGATGTCCTGAGACTAAAATAATTATATATACATTGTACATGCATATATACACACCCACATACTGAACTGGTTCTGTCAGGGACGGGACTGCTGGGACAATCTGTTATTTCCTTCAATCAACATCCTGCAATGGCTGTTCTCACAGTCCAGACAAAACCCTGCGGGAAAACATCCCTGGAATTCACCCTTGTAAGGAGCTTTGAATTCAGAAATTGCTGAGTACAAGGAGCAAACCTTTCACTTCACTAACAAGTATGCAGAAACAGTGTTTCAGAAGTTTTCCTACAGTGCAGAGGGCTTGTGGAGGCCTGAGTGGGTCTAATTCGTAGTCATTCATGTCCATGACTGAGGCTTATCTCTGTGTCACAACAATAACTGTCATGTGGCCATAATGTCGCTCCATCCACTCCTCCCAACACGCAGATGCACTAGCCAGGAGCTGAGGCTGCTAGACAGACATCTCCCAGGGAATAACCTCAGGGAACACTTAAAGGGTTTTATCTACTGCTGCCCATGTATCTATGTCATCTGACCACTCTCCCCTGATTCTTGCTGCTTGTAAATCTGATAACATTCACTATTCCTCTTCTGCTGATATTTTCTCTGCTCTCCCTTCACCACCCAAGGTGAAGACTTGGTTCCAAAACCGGAGGATGAAGCTGAAAAGGTGCCAGAAGCATATCTTGTGGACTGCTCGGGCTCAATGCCTCACGCAAGTAAGAACATGTGGGCAACTTAACCATACACAGGTATCAGCATACCCTGCCTTCTTGTTTGTTCAGCACAGAGGCACAACCTTAGCATGACTCTCCATGTTCTGTAGGTAGCCTGGCAATGGGTTGACTATACCACTTGAATACTTCTAGAGAAAGAGTATATTCCTTATATATTGCATTTGATTCTGTATCCACCCTGACCTATAGGAGATGGATATAGTTTTCTTACTCTCAATCCCATTGCTGCTGAACAAGAAACAATGTGAAATGTGGAGGGACAGAGCAGAGCACCAGTAGGTGTTAGGTCTGTGGACAGCAGCGGAAGTTATTATGTGTTTTAATTCACTGTATTTCCCTTTCAGAATAGCTTCCAGCCAAGTACTTACCTGGATGTGTACCCAAAATTCCACCAGGGCTACCCGATTACTGCAGCCAGCAACATCCAAACAATGCCTACCCCCTGTCAACACTACAGAGCAGGGCAGAATGCTTACACCATTGTGACCAGCGAGGATGGAGGAGTTTTTGGCAAAGGTGGAGGGACCTGCAGCATCCAGCAGACAGTGGGCTTCATTGCCCAGCACAAAGTAGACTTTTATCATAGCTATCCTGGCAGTGTGGAATATTCATGCACAAAGACAAGTGATGGTTATAACTTTCACCAGTCAGCCCCCATGGGGGCACCATTCCCAGCCACTGCTGGCCACCATCTCTATCATTCCTAAACACTGCGAATGTGAGGAATTTGGGCACCTTGGAACCAAATCTCATCTCTCCCTTTGTTATTCACATAAACTCCATATGAATGTCATCGTATAACTAGAATCCATTCCGGGACCCAAATATTTGCTTGCAAGCATACCCAGACATACAGATACTTGCACAGGCTTGTATACATAGTCCTTCATTCATATGCCTTTACACATACACAGGCACACACTCTTCTTCATTTGCAAATACAGACAAATTCCCTTACTAGACTATCTGACTAGGATGACTAGATTATGCCCTAGGTCTTCCAAACTATGGACCTCAAAACTTACGTAAGCAAACTCAGATTCTTTTTGTATTTAATGTGTACATATAGTTATATGGCTGTATATACATAACACACAAAGACATAGGCTGCATGTAGAGGTGCTGGTCCCATACTTTTCAGTAACATTGAATAAGTTTTTGTCACACACCACGTATCCATCTGATGGTTAGATCATCAGTTCTGTAGGTTAGTCACAAGTTATATAATTGATGAAGTGTATAGCAAAGGGAGATTTTACAAGTTGCTTGCAGAAAAGGTGTTTAGATGATCTTATAAGCATCAAAATGATAAATAAACTTTATCTCTCTTTGTCTCCTCTCAAGAAAACCTAAAAAGTTCATTAAATATGGCAAATAATAAAATATATTTTTCTGGTGGATTATGTATTTTCTTGCATCTTTTTTTCATTATAACAGGACATTGTAATTTGAAACCTAAATGGAGCAAAAATAGCCATAGCAACCGTATGCCACTGTTATTACTGATCTGAATCTGAAACTATAAACACACTTTTCTGTGCTATCAGTGGATTAGCTTCATGACTGTTGGCAAGGCCAGATATCTAGAATTAAGGGACCAGGAGGGTAACTCCTCACCTACCTCAAGAATCTTCCCTATTCAGCAATATTTAATAATGGCACCAGGCTCAGATATAGACAAATGATCACTTCTAACTTTAATACTGTGTAGGCATCTTAAGTACCTCAAAACAGGTATGTGTATCAAAGTATGATCAGTAGTAGGGTCACACTTCCCTGAGTCACTGGTTTTCTCTAAGACTCTGCAAACAATAACATTTTTTCAATGTGAAGTAGTTGTCATGGTTAAAGAAATGAGGATAAGATGAAGGCAATTATCCGAGACTGGAGTAACAAAATGTGTGGTCTATTGGCAAAACTGTTCTGTCTTCCTGTGTCTCACAGTTGTTTCCTTCTACACACCCATTCCCTCGTGCAGCAACTCTCTGACCTTTTGGTTATACAGCTACACTGTTTACAGGTCTGTACTATAAACTAGATGCGGAAAAACAGAGGTTTTTGGAGGATCAACTTGTATCTCAGATCATTTCAGAGATCCATTTTAAAGCACAGCTCCACCATCACACCTATCCTACTTCTATCAAGTGTTTAAGCTTGGGAAAGATTTGTTCTTGCAACCACTACACTAACAGAGGGGTTGAGATCGATTGGGTTAGCTTAACTGAAAGCAGCATAAGGGTGGTGGTTAACATCTCAACAGTAACAACAATTATCAAGGCTCTGATGTGAACTTTTCATGCCATTCCAGTAAATGCTGTTGTAGGTAAAAAAAAAAAGAGTCTTTCCCTGTTACCTAGCAGCAGTTTGCTTGGCTGTATCTTGGGGCTCATGCCAGGCAGAAGTTCCAGTGTTGTGATATTTAAAAGACTAAGTGATTCAGATACAGCCCCACTGCTACAGACACATGCTGTGTGCAAGCAGCAGAACTTCCATTAAACATGAGAAATTAATTTGTCTTGTGGAAAGAGATTCAGAGACAGGACATGAGGGTGCTCTTCAAAGCCCCAGATGACGTGAAGGTTGCATGGATATTACACGAAAGGAAATTTTTTCTTTTTTTTTTTTCTTTGAAATCCACTGCCATGATTTTGGATCCTTCATCATGCCTCTTCATATGCTCACTATTGGTCAAGATGCTTTTGGCCACTGATGACAGACCAAGCAAGAGATGAGTGGCAATGTTTCACTGAAAATTTCCAAAGCCCTGTTAGCTCAGCATTTGAGTCATTCAGGGTAATTGGATGTCTAAATAGAACACACTAATGCCTGTAGGGAAGAGCCTATTAAATATCACACCTCTTACCCACACTGCAGAGACAACTGGGGACATGAGCCCTTGCTCAAGGGCCATTCAGAAGATGTAGCTTGCAAAACACAGCTAGCTGCAGGCCACACTGAGAGGGAGAGCAAGGAATGAGGTTGCTTTTCCACAATACTTGCTTGGTATTTTGGTGGGAGAGCAAAGACACAGTAAACTAGAGCATAAAGCTTTGACTACCTAGTTTGCACTAGATCTAATTTGTCCAGTTTGGATGGGATTCACTGCACCACTAGAGTTACGGTATTGACAAATTGCAGACATAGTAAAAGTGCAGTATAATCCCATAAGTAATGGTAAAGAGCTCCATGTGAACTTGTATGTTGATCCTAAAAATATTTGCCAGCAAGTGAATCATGTTTGTAGTGTGCAGAAATCATAGTTACGCAGCATAGCCACAAGAAGCAGCAGCAGTGCTAGCAGAAATGTAATGCATCCCAGCAAGACAGAGCTTTTGTTGATAAGCACTTAACTTTCTTTGAAGAACTACTATAAACCCTTTTGGAAATACCAGTCTTGAGGGATTAATTGAGTCTTCATGAGTTTTGATAGTAGTGCTGCAATTACATGCACAGCTATTTCATACGTTGAGGATAACATGTCAAGTTAACATCTCCAGCAGCATGAAAATGTCAAGTCCTGTGACTGCAAATGCAGTAACAAACCACAGCACGCAGAGAAAGCAACCTCCATCCCAAACCTATTTTAGCAGAAGGTTTGTTGAAAACTTTCAGCTTGGTTAGTATCTCTCATACTTAAACAATTATTAAGCATTGCAGACAAAGGCCAAACCCAAGGATGGAACCCCAGTAGGGCTGTTCATTACATGTTTCAGTGGCCAAGAAGGCCAGTGGCATCCTGGCTTGTATCAGAAATAGTGTTGCCAGTAGGAGTAGGGAGGTAATTGTCCCTCTTTACTCAGCACTGGTGAGGCCGCACCTCGAGTACTGCATCCAGTTTTGAGCCCCTCACTGCAAGAAACACATTTAGGCCCTGGAGCGTGTTCAGAGGAGGGCGACGAAGCTGGTGAGGGGTCTGGAGCACAGGCCTTATGAGGAGCAACTGAGGGAATTATTCAATCTGGAGAAGAGGAGGCTCAGAGGAGACCTTATTGCACTCTATGACTACATGAAGGGAGGTTGTAGTGAGCTGGGGGTCAGCCTCTTCTCTCATGTAACTGGTGACAGGACAAGGGGGAATGGCCTCAAGTTGTGCCAGGAGATTTTCAAGCTGGACATTAGGAAATGCTGCTTTTCTGAAAGAGTGGTCAGGCGCTGGAATGGGCTGCCCAGGGAGGTGGTTGAGTCACTGTCCCTGGAGGTGTTCAAGAAACATTTAGGTATAGCATTGAGAGGCATGATTTAGTGAGGTTATTGGTGGTAGGTGGATGGTTGGACTGGATAATCTTGTAGGTCTTTTCCAACCTAGCTAATCCTATGATTCTATGATTAGTGTAAGCCAAGCAACTAACAACTTTCCTATTCCTGGAGCCCACCATGCAGCATACCTGAAATAGAAGAGGCTTAAGAACAAGACATCCTTGCAAGAAAAATTATTTACACAGAGGCTTGCAAACAAGATGCTTGTGCTTGCAGACTTGTGCAGAAGCTTGAAAATTCCTCCACTTGGTATCTGTACACTCTCATCAAATAATGTTTTTGTAATAAAGGTCAGTTGACAACTTGAACTTATGAACTTTGGACTTACTGCACAGGCTTAATGGGCTAATTAATATTAACTTCTCCTCCCTGGGTGGCATAAAGTTGGAGTTAATTATACATGTAATGCATGATACAAAAGGGTGTCACATACAAGGGAGAACATGTATTAGGCAGACCAGAAAGTCTGTAACCTCCAAGTACTTCAGCCAAAAAGGAAAGGAGGAGGGACAATACGGTTAGGAGAGAGGTATAAAAGAGGGGCTGTGACCGCCTATATTATGAGAGATCCTGGGAGGGTTGTCCCTGTGGACTCTCCCTTTATTCAAATAAAGAAAGCTGGAGACTTTCTTCTGTGTCTTTTTAGGATAACTGAGCAAGCCTATTTGAGCAAAATTTTCCCAACACACCTGTGCCCCTGAACCTCTTGACTAGGGTTGTGTAAGCAAAATCCCACTCACTGTAAGCAAACAGCATGTTCAAGATCACCCAGTGAGACTGAATGTGTACAGGTCTATGGGGACAGATGACATGCATCCCACGTTCCTGAAGGAACTGGCTTATGTGGTTAGCAAGCCACTTTCTGTCATATTTGAAAAGTCATAGCTGTCAGGCAAAGTTCTTGGTGACTGGAAAAGGAAACATCACTCTCATTTATAAGAAAGGGAGAAAGGAAGACCCAGGGAATTACAGGTGGGTGAATCTCGTGTCTGTGCCTGGGAAGATCAGGGAACAAATCCAAATAGAAGATTTGTTAAGGCACATGTGAGAGGAAGAGGTGGTCTGAGACAGTCATCATAGCTTCACCATGGGCAGATTATGCCTGACCAATTTCGTGACCTTCAATGATGGAGTGATGGCATCAGTAGACAATGGAAGAGCAACTGATGTGGCCTACCTGGACTTGTGCAAGGCCTTTGACATGGTTCCCCACCACACCCTTACCTCTGAATTGGAGAGATATGTTTTTGAAGGCTGGACTGTTCAGTGGATAAATAATTGTTTGGATGATCATATGCAGATAGTTGTAGTCAATGGCTCTACGTCCAGTTAGAGGCCAGTGATGAGTGGTGTCCCCCAACTGGCAGTCTTGGTACTGATGCTCTTTGACGTCTCTGTCAACAACTTAAGACAGTTTGCTGATGGCACTAAAATGAATGGTGCAGCTGACATAATAGAAGAAAGGGATGCCATTCAGAGTGACCTGAACAGGATTGAGGAATGGGCCCACATGAACCTAATGAGGTTTAACAAGGCCAAGTACAGGTTGTTGCACTCAGGCCGAGGACTAGGGTGTACTGGCGGAAGAAAAGATTGATGCTAGCCAGCTGTGTGTGCTTGCATGTGGCTAGCAGGACAAGGGAGGTGATTGTCCCTATCTACTCTGCCCTCATGAGGCCCCATCTGGAGTACTGCATCTCCTGTCTGGGGCCCCCAGCACAGTATAGATGCAGAGCATTTGGAGACCGTCCAGAGGAGGGCCACAGAGATGATCAGAGGGCTAGAGCACCTCTCCTATGAAGACAGGCTGAAGGAGCCAGGCTTGTTCAGTCTGGAGAAGAGAAGGCTGCAGGGAGACCTCACTACAGCCTTCCAGAATTTAAAGGGAGATTATAAACAGGAGGGAAATCAATTGTTTACACAGGTAAATAGTGATAGGACAACGCAGAATGGTTTTATACTGAAGGAGGGAAGATTTAGATTAGCTGTCAGGGGGAAGTTTTTCACCAACAGGGCAGTGAGGTGCTGGAACAGATTGCCCAAAGAGGTTGTGAATGCCTTGTCCCTGAAGGTGTTCAAGGCCAGGCTGGATGGGGCCTTGGGTAACCTCATCTAATACTTGATCTAGTGGTTGGCAACCTGCCTGCAGCAGGGAGATTGGAACTTGATTCTTGTGGACCCTTCCAATTCAAGCCATTCTGTGATTGAAGACAAGGCAGATGAAATCCCTGTGACCTATTCCCTTTAAACAGCTGTTTAAGATAATGTCCTTTGTCCTAGTTGCCAACAGAAGTAGTGGAGTCACCAGCCCTGGAGATGTTCAAGAAATGTGTAGATGTGGCACTCAGGGACATGGTTTAGCAGGTACGGTAGTGATAGGCTGACAGTTGGACTTGATGATTCAATCTGTTTCAACCTTGATTCTATAAATTCTGATTATTCCTGCTTCTTCTGGGATAACCACAGCAAGGTTACATTTTTCCCCCCCTTTCTTCTCTACTGTTGGGCTAACCAAACGATGATTTCCTTAAAACACTGTTCTGATGAAAAATGCAAGCAGGAAACACTGTTTCAGCATTAAAATAAAGTCATTTATTTTCAATTCAAGCAAGTGTGTAAAAACATTAAGCAGAAGCAAAGCAATAGACAACACGCATATGCCACAGAACATGGCCGTGATCACTGCAAGAACAGCAGCAAGCATTAATCTTCTTCATAGTGCAAGTTCAACTATGACATATAATCCTTGCACAGACATTAAAATACAGGATTGCAGTATAAGCTGTGCATTAGTGACAAAAAAAATCATGCTTTTATCATTTATCTACTCTTGCCAGCTCAAGACATTTTGTATTCTTGGGCAGTGGCAGACTAGACTCTGCAATCTCACCACTTAAAAGATCCAGTTTCACACAGGCAGGAGCTGATTTCCAGTAATCTCCATACTGAAAGGTATGATTCAGTTATTTTGAAAAACAAAATCAAAACATTTAATGCCATTTTCATTCTTTGGCTGTCTATCTGGGTTTCCCTAAACTTGTCACCTACCCCAGAACTTGGGTACGGGCACCAGAAGATGTAGCTGGTGTACCTTTCAGCAGTAAAATATGGAAGAGATCCAACTAAACACTGGTCACGGGATGAAAAATCTTATTAGCTTGCAATCTTAAAACTGGGATTAGACAAGAGATTAGGGAAACATTCTGCTCTAGCCCCTTGGATGCTAACTCCACTACTATCCAACAGGATTTTCCTCCCCAACATCCAGGTTTCAGAATAACTGACTATGAAACACAATCTTTAATGTAACCAAGCCCTTTACCTTTGCCTACCCTCTACCTCTGAGAAAGCTGCCCATGGTACTGTTGCTGTGTTCACAAATTGCTAGCAAACCCTGATACACAGATAAACTTCTCAGCATTCAGAAGATGGTTAAATATAGCCACTACTCTTGTTTCCAGCAATGGCATTTTGGTATACCATCTGCTGCAATATTCAGGTTGGGACAAGCCAACATTTTCTCAGCAGAAAGATTAAGGAAGGCAAGATCTAAATTGTTACAAATAGTTCCAGAGATTGATTATTAATTATTTGATAGACACAAAGCATTCAGCAACTTAGGAAATCAGAATGTTTCCACATCAGGTACAGACAACACTCTAACTTCTCTTTTCTCCTACTCTTCTTTGAACTGCCCTATGTACATAGGAAAGCAGGAGGTAAAGGGTAGGCAGGTACTGACCTCTCCAGGAGGAAAGACAGAATAACTGGATCAAATCATCCAAGATAAGATGATATTTAGGTTTTAAATTCAGAGATGAGAGGACCCAGATGAGCTTACTAGATGACTGAGGTTGCAGCAGAAAAAGGTAAGACAGCTGGAAAGATTCTGGGCTACAAATAGGGTATTTCCTGCAGAAATTAAAAGAGAAAAGTCTTCTCCAAATTTTGGCTGCAAGACACATGGCAAAAAAAAAAAAAAAAAAATCAGAGAATCATCCACAGAAGAGGCAGTGGAGCGGGTCTTGGACAGTAAACACGGACCTTCACCATCTCAGCTGCCCCTGACTATGGCATTGCACATTCCCCTCCATAAATGCAGTTTTACCTGTCCACACACAGAATACCCTTGCAAAGGGTTAGCTATGCATAGAGAGATGCCTTTAAAGAGAAAGGAAGCCCAAAGTAGCAGGGTGCTAAACCCCACCAACAGTTAAAGCAGGAATTGAGGAAGAAGGGCAAAATAAAAGAATAGAAATTGGATCTCTGAGTCAAAACCCTAGAAACCCCATGAAACAAAACAGGAGAAGGGAAAGAACAATACTTAGGTCTAAGTCTCATAACCACTCTGGGTCCCCAGGGTATGCCAAGGGGCCTGGTATTGATGCCGTACAGGAGAGCTTGAGAACTGTGTGATACTATCAGAGCTGCTCTGGAAGCTGTAGGTGTCTTCTGCCTGCAGGCCGTCATAATCCACATTGGTAGGGTAGCCATGATAGAAGTTCATCTGCTGACTTAATAAACCCATGGCTTGCTGGGTGTTGCAGCTTGTTCCACCTTTTCCAAAGAACCCCTCATCCTCCACAGCCATGAACGGGTACAGGCCCTGCCCATTCCCATAAGTCTGGCCACTGCTGTAAGCCTGGTGTGCACTGGTCACAGCCTGAAGGTTTCTGTTGGCACCAACAGGGAAGCCTTGGTGAAATGTGGGGGTCATATCCAGATATGTAGCTTGATGAAACCCATTCTGGGGAAGACAGAGAAGAGGCCATTCAGTAATTATGAGCACCATACCAACTATACCCATTGTATTGGATATGTCCTACTTTCCACCTCCTCCAAAATAGGGTCTTTTCAGTCTAGTGTCTTCACTATAGATTACTAATACCAGAGATCACAGATCTTAAGTTAGAAATCCTACAGTCCAGTATCTGGGAGCACCATGCTAGAGGAAAAAAACAACAGGAGCAGCCTTGCTGGCCCTCTTGAGCTGTTTAATTTTTTTACCTATTCTCAACTCAGAAATAAGTGCAACAATACTTCAATTACCAGAGCAGGCTTAAAGAAATAGATGTCGCCATAAAATTCACTGTAAAATTAAACTGGCTTGGACATGATACACTTTTCCCCACAAAATGCAGGAACCCTGACTAGTAGTGGTAAGGCATACTAAGGCAAGGGCAATTCTCTCACCTGTGGTAGATACATCCCTTTATCCACCCACTGACTCTCCTTCTGGCAACGTTTAAACTTCATCCGTTGGTTCTGAAACCATGTCTTCACCTAGAAGAGAGAGAAAAAAACATGGGGCATTAGCAAATCATTCTTATTTGAAGCTTACTACGTATTCCCAAGTGTTTTTTTTTCCTGTAATATACATTGGTTGCTCCAAAAGTAATGCGTTCTATTTTATTTCCATGGTAACTCCAATAGCTAGAAAGAGCACAATAATGCTATCAGATAGAGCAAATTATCAGATACAGAGCACCATATTTCAACATAGTCACCATCATTCACTATGCATTTTCACCAGTGAAAAGTAAGAGCCTCCATACTACACTTGTAAAATCTACACCAACACAACCGATCCACTGTGGCAGTACTACCCACAGCCTCAGTGTGCTAACATCCATTGCCTGGTCTCCTTCAACATTCATAAAGTGTCAATGAATGTCAGTGGGTTCGGTGACACGCCTTTGCTTCATATGCACTTTCATGTCAGACTGCCCCCCTGCTGCCATCTGTCACATGGCAACAAAATGTAATGAAATATTAGCAGGAAGTTTCAGCCTCTGCCTCTGAGATTGTGGTCCAACATAATAAAATTGGAGATATTACTTTTGGAGCGGCCCTCAGTTTCTGCCTTGCTTCTAATGCTATACACAGTTCCATCAGCTAACATTACACAGCTGTAGAATCAAAGCTGGGACTGGTACACTTACAGCTCAGGTCACCGGTGTAGTTTTTACACTCAACACATCAAAACTCCTGCCTGAAAAAGATGCCAGATAAGGCAGCTGCAGCAACGCTGCTTGAATGGCGGCAGCATCTCACTGCTGTGCCGATATCAGTGCTGATTCACGAATGAGTCATCACCTCAGTCACACATGAGAAACTGGTGGGGCAAGGACCATATCCCTGAAGACCAAGGGTGCTGCTCTGAGTAAGAAATGCAGTAGAAATATCTGACTTTCCATTTTACCAGAGAAGACATATCCATACAGAGCAGTAACTTGATTGGCTGCGTGGACTTTCTAACACCTGTACATAGTGGGTAGATAGCACTGGAAGTAAATGTAAGGGGAAGACTGAGTCATGTATTTTCACACCCTCTGCTCTCTCACGTAATCAACGACATGAACAATATAATGAAAAACACTCCTCCCTGTGAGTCCAAGAAAAAAAAAAAGATAATTTGCTTTAGATGACTTTACACTTAACGATGCAACTCAGTTGCTCAGAGCAAGATGTTACCTGCTTGTAGGTGAGCCCGAGGGCAGCAGCCAGCTCCCGGATCTGATGGGGGCTGAGGTACTTCTGGCTCTGAAACCGCTGGTGCAGGGTCTGCAGCTGCTCCTGGGAGAAGGCCGTACGGCTCTTAGCCTTCCTTGCCCCGCTCTCACCTTTATCCTTGACCTTCTGAAAAGCTGGGTGGTGAGAGGGGTGATCTGCAGTGGGGCTAGTGGCAGAGTCCGGGGTATACTGAATGAGTGTCCCAGAGCTGGAGGAAGCTGGAGAGGCATCTGAGGAGAAAAGACAACCGGAGTGAGCAATCACTCCCCATAAAAACTTCGACGTTCAGCTTCTGGGAAGAATTTAAGATTCTGGGCGCACTGGAGACTACTGTGAGCTCCACAGACAGGGTAGGCACGAGAAGCGCTGCCGGCCAAGACAACCCCGCAGCGTCGCCAATACGTGAAGGCCGCGCTCGGGCTTTCGCGGCGGGCATCTAGTAGCCGCTCCCAGCCACGGCCCACCGCTCAGCTCTCGACAGGGCAGGTTAGGAGTAGTGCCTGCCCCTCCCCGACACGGCCCGGCCATCGCACCCTGGCTGCGGTCAGCTTTCGATAACAGCCGACGGCACTGACGGAGCATCGGGTGCGTCGCGCTGGGAGAGGAGAGGCATAAGGGACACGGCCACCCCCTCGGGCCCACATACCTGGGTGGCTGGGCGTCTTCTGCGCTGCGGTCAAGGAGAGGTCTCCTGCTGGAGCTTCCTCGGCGGACACGCTATCCATGCTGCCCGGAGAGGGCCAGTAGTAGTGCCCACACCTAACAGCTCCGTAGGACGGCATAGCCAGGTGGGCACTCATAGTCGGGACGGCACCTCCAGCTCTATCTGGCGGCGAGCTGGTCGCAGACACGCCTGCTGTACGGAGATACCCCCATTAGGCGGTGGGGGGCAATGCTTTATGTCCTCCCCAGACTGGCTTTGGCCAAGGGATTGTCACGACCATTGTCATGTTAAAAGTCAGTTGATTGGGGGGGAGTGGCTTTGGGGATATTCGGAGAGTGGGGGAGGACTACGACGGCAAGGCCAGCTTCCCCATTTGGTTCCTCGGTGGGGGTCAGTTCTTTGCTGCCCGCACACCCGTCCCCCCGGGGGTGGGAGGAAGGGCTTTGTTTCCACCTCTGGCCTAGAAGGCGTGAGCAAGGCCGTCCAGTGCGGCAAAGCTGGGCTGGGCTGGCACCCCCGCCCCCACATTTAACAGTCTTGCTCCCCACCTACGCCTCCTCACCGGTCCCCACCCAAATACGAAGAATGGAGGGGGAGCCCAGAGCCTCCCCCGGGACATGCGGAGGCTTTTCGTGTCTGCATTGCAGACTACAGCCATCATTGTAAACAGATAAGCATTCCTCCTCGCAAGAGAATACAGACTGGGGCCGGAGGGGAGGGTGGTGTTACAGGATAGTGTCTGCATCACGGGGAAGTGAGCTCAAAGAAAGACGAGCTCCCCAGATTTTCCAGCTGCTAACCCAAGGATGAGACAGACAAGTCTATCTTGGAGGAGCACAAAGAAGTGTCACTTCTCAAGCTTCTTTTCTCAGCCATTTGTCGCTTCTTTTCATGACATTTGAAACAAGCAAGAGCTTACAAAAAAAAAAAAATTGCTTTTGGTAAGCACCAGGAAGAGGTGGCAATTACCTGGTTGAGGGCAGTATAAAAGAGCCCTGCAGAACTCAGCACTTGAAGCCAGGGACTACAGACTGCTTGGGGAAGCTAGCTGGTCCCACCTCCCCACCCTCCCACAACCTATACCAAACAAAGTATTACTACTTCGTTTAAGGAAATTAAAAATTTGCTGGGGTGATACCATTGCTCGGGGGTTATAAAATGCGGAAGACCACCTGGGAGACGCACAAATGAGAGCATGCTACAAATCAAGCAAATTCCCTACTTCACCTAATGAAAAGACAGGATGCAGGTTCCTACCTGTCTAAAAAGAAATGGGGAATAGATATTAGGTGCTAATAATCTTCTAGAGGCAACAGAAATAGGCCTCCTTTGCTTCCATATATTTCTTCCTCCCCAGCTTAGTCATGGTGAGCAAACAAGCCCCATGTGTTATGTTAAGCTCCCTTTCCCCAGAGCTGCTAGGTAGTGGCAGGGAGTTGCTGGCCTGAAGGTGCTTTTGCAGCTTAGAGGGGCCCTCGTTGGGCTCATTTTTGATGACCTTCTAATTTATGGTGATTTCGTTTCTCAGAATCTGAACAGGGTCCGGGTAGAGTAGGAACACAGGAGAAAGTTACTGTAATTGGATGAGTGGGGTAAAATATGGAGGCAGAGATGATATCTTGCCCTGAAGCAAGCTGTGTAAGTTGTGGGTTCTCTGCTTCCCTTAGGCTCTTCCCTGTCCCCACAGCCTGGGCTGCTGGTTTCACACACAATTGCTTGCTTGCTATTATGGGCTCAGCCAATGCATGCACAGAAAGGGTTTATCTGTCAAATGTTCAAAATTGGTGTGCAACTGTTATGGTAGTTGTGGCCACTGATCTGCACAGTCCCTTTGCTGACAGGGCTTCCCTGGAGATATGTATGCTACCTCTGAAATAGTGTCTGAGCTCATAAAAACAACAGCCTGTTGCAAAGACAGGGAAAAACACAGGATTTCAATGTCAAGGAAGTTGTGTTTGCAAACCAAAGCACTTGTTTAATTGTCTCTTGGCAATTATAGCTTAAGGGGCTCCACTTGTTTGCCTCTGCAGTGCGCATTAGGTGAAATAGTAAATAACTATTCTTACAATGTTTATTGACACAGACAGCTGGCTGGAGGCTGATGCTGAGAGGTTCCAGGATGCACTCTTGCCATCCCACAAGCTGCAGACTGAGTCATCAGAGGTGACACAGCTTGTCTAGGGACACCTGTAGAAGAAGGATTAGCATTTAACAGCCAGAATAACACCTCCTCTGCCATCCAATCTCCACTCTCCCTTGGTTTATATTTTTTTGCTATTGTCTCCCTCCCAGAGACATCCTGCTTTGCTGTCTGCATGGAACTGATTTCATTTTTTCCCATAATTTTCCTATCATCTTTGTTTATCTTCTGATTTTCTCATCTCACTTGTCTATAATTCCCTTTATTTTCTCTGTTTTCTGTTCCACACGTCGCCCTCTAGTGACATCAGTTTGCTTCCTCTCCTCAGCCAGACCTCTTATCAAATTATCAGACATATCTTTTGAAATGTCTCTGTGGGAGAAATAAGGCTTGTGTGAGTGTATAAAATCATGTCTAAAGCTAAAGTCAGAATTTATTTGTGAAAACAAATTCAGTTATTTTCCCCAAATAAATGATACACATAATAACATTTTGGGAAGGTAAATCCATAGGTCGTACAGGCCCAGAGAATGCTATGGGAAGCAAGATGTAGACATTCAAGAGGCTCCCTGAGGTGCTTGGTCTGGGACATATGCCCTGTGACTCCATTAAGCTGCAAAGTGGATATACTGCCCATGAATATGTAGAGATGATGTGTATTTTAAAAATGCCTGCTGAGAATGACTGCGAGAGTAGATCCAAATATTCACTCATGTTCCTTTTTGCTGCTGTTTTCAGGTGGAGCAGCAACACAATTCAGATCTGTTTTGGTCCTATTCTTTCCAACAGATTGAAGTGGATTTGTCTTCAAGCTGAAGGCTGTGTCACCTCACTCTTAATGCTGTGGTCACTCCCTGCTTTTGCAGTTATCACTTCATTATGTGCCTAATATTATGGAGCATTAGTCACTATGTAAGCATTAACTGGGCCATTAAGCATATGGAAGTGAATGTAAGCAGTCACTTGATGGAAGTGTGTCCCAAGGAGCCTTTTTCATAGTCCTTCCAGAGCAAACATAGAAGCAGATGTCAAAAAGCTCTTGGCTGAAGCACAGGTGAGATTGGACAAGGGCTGGAAGATGTTTTCATGTAGCAAGTTCCCTCTACAAGGGTTCACCTATTAGTGTAAGTAGGGTCACCACTTTCGGAGGGCTGGAGCTCAAACTTGCACTGAAGTGATACAGACAGACCAGTTTACATTTACAGGGGCTGGGGAAGCAGCAGCTGACTGTAAATCCAGTTCTGGAGCTTATACCACTGGATCAGAGTTCTGTGGGTTCCTACCTGATAGCACTGCTAAGCTCATTTTCATCAGCAGGTCACTGTTACACTGGTAGAGGTGTCTCAAATTCTATGTAAATCAAGCATTCTTCTGTAACTGACTCAAACATGGCTCATCTGTGTTTTAGTGAATATTTTGAAGTGTCACTGAGAGTTCCTGTGTTGTTCATGCTCATGTTCATGGTGCTCAGTGAGCTGTAACCAGGGGACCATGGCTGAGCCTTGTTACTCCTCAGAGGTTTCCGTGGGAGCCATCATTCTCGGTCAAGTATATGCATGGTGGGGAAAAGCAGGTAGAAATCCGTTCATTGTATTCTCTTGAGCTTGTCCACTTTTTCCTGCAAGCAGGCTCTCTTGGTATTTTTTAGATTGAACTCTCTTCAGCTAACCTTCAGAAAACATCTGTTCTGCAGCCCTTGGCTCCAGAAAGCCTCCCCAGTGTGGCTTGGTCACAGCCAGCAGACTGGATCGAAAATGTCGTGTTTGTGGAAGGAAGGCAGCCAACAAAGAATAATAAAAATTAGACCCTTATTCATATTAAAATACAGCTTTTCTTTCTCTTGATTTTTTAGGGGAGCAGGTCAAGAAAAGGACAAAGCTTCTCCTCTTCACTGACAACCATGTTGCTTAATCACCTGAGAATTACTGGATGATGTGACCCATTGTTAGCCGTGGAGAGGCAGACTTGAACAGAGGAACCGTGGCATAAAACCTGGAGGCAGGCTGGCAGGCAATCTAGAGTGTCAAAATAAGGTGGAAAGAAAGCTAGTGAGACCACACAGATGGGCCTGTTCTTTCTTTATCAGCCCTTCCTTGCACTAATGCTTGCTACACACAGAAATGCCGAAGTGCTATAATTGTAAGTATTTGTCTCAGGAAGCATTCCTTGTCAGTGCTTATAAACTCGAATCAAGAATGATCTCCGTAGGGGCGATTTGAGAGCCAGGGTTGTACAGTCCTGGGGAACATGTAGAGACTATGCATATTGGACAAGAACCTTCTAAATGGCTTCCCTGATCAACTTTCCCTTTTGGCAGTAGTGATTGTTCTCATAGGCCCAGTTAGATGTCCTCTTACTAAAAGCAAATGGCACAGTGATAGCTGTGTTCAAATGCTTGCTTGCTTAGAGTTTCTGCCATTTCCACCACTGGAGGGGGATACTTAGTGCTGTGTTTCTCGTACAAAGACCCTGTGTAATTTAACAGCATGTGTCACCTCTCAAGCTCTCCTCCTAAAGGATGCTCTGTATCAGACAGTTTGTGATGTCTTCTCTGAACAGATTCCGCAGATTCCTTTTATGAACTTTGAAATGAAACAGAGGCTTTTTTTTTTGTTTTCCCTCCCTCATGTTTCTTTATTTTTTCTGATGGGTTCAATTTTATACACCCCATTCATTGGGAAAAGTCTCTGGAAAATCCATAGCTACTGAGAGCCTACAGTTAGTGGGGCACTTGATTGCTAGGATGTGTGTTGAATGTTTTCTTGGGTTCACTGTGTATTGTGGCACCTGTTCTCTTCCACATCCTTCATTTGAGGCTAATCCCATGTTTTTCACTGTTGTTAATGAGAATTACATGCCAAGTGATGACTGTAATTATGCTTGTGCAGGCCATAAATGGGCATACCGACTGAGAGTCATTTTATTCCTAATACATCTCATGAACCAATTAGCACATGCTTCTCAAGCAATTAATTGTGCCCATTCAGTTACATCTGGATTTTTTAAGCCCAGAAAGTCCCCATAGGAACAGATAATCTATAAGACAAGTATCTTGTTACAGGGATGGCTGAAAAGGGTGCTTCTCTTTCAAATCTCTCACAGGTAGGGACAGGGACCTCCACATTGTCTGGTCCTTACCCCCATTGGTATACCGTCTCCTTTCCTCCAAGACTGGCTCTTGCACACACATTCATGTGTGATTAGCAACTGTTAGAGCCTGAGGCTCCCTGGCTGGCACCCGCTCTACATCTGAATGGCAGCCGGTGAAACCCAGTGCTGTTCGATGGGATCTGCAAGTGGATATTGTCTGGGACTGACGGAAGAAAAAGATTTACCTGCTTTTGTCTAACAATATTTATGTGGCCGACTTGGCTGAGATGGGAAAGATAAAGAGACAAAAAGAACAGTGAGAGACAGTAGTTTTTTTTTTTAACGGAATGTCTTTTATCTAGGAATTGCCTTTCAGTACTTAAAGGAAACTTATAAACAAGATGGAGACTGACATTTTACACAGTCTGATAGAGACAGAGCAAGGGGAAACAGTTTTAAAGTAAAAGAGGAAAGATTTCCATTAGCTTTTAGGAATAAATTCTTTACTCAGAGTGTGGTGAGGCACTGGAACAGGTTGCCCTGAAAAGTTGTGGATGGCCCATTCTTGGAGGTGTTTAGGGCCAGGCTGAATGGGGCCATGGGCAGCTTGAGCTAACCGATGGCAACCCTGTCCATGGCTGGGGGTTAGCTTTAAGATCCCTTCCAACCTAAGCCATTCTATGAATTGAATCCAATGGAAGTTGGAGGCTTGGGAGGAGGATATAACATTTACATTGAATCGAAGAAATCGATGTATAGAAACTTAACAGCAAAATTTTATTACTGCTAAGTCAGGTATTCTTTATTAGCAGCACTGGGAAGCACTGGGGATATTTCCACCATAAGTGCTTCAAAGATTACATGATCCAGAGTCTGTTATGTTTCCACAGATAGTATATATTCATCAATTACTTGCGAGACAATTAACATATACACACCTGTCTCAGGTAGTGATTTATGAGGTTTCCAGTCTTCTATTCTATGGTGTTTTCTACTGTCTAGTGTCCTTTTAGCATCATGACAGTCCAATCGAAAGCCTTTTACTTCATCCAGTGGTCTTCCTTGCTTGGCCTCTAGATGAACTTTCTTCATTGATGCATGCTCAGTAGGAGAATACCTATTACAAGTAATTCATAGGTACCAAAATCATAACATTTGCTCACTCAGCACTCAGCCATTATTTCTGGACATCTGCTTGTCATTGGATAGAGAGAAGTTTGGCATCCTGACTTTTAATGATATATACTGGGGTGTTAGAAGATACGGAGGATAGAAGGGAGCATCTTGACGTCTGCCTGTTACATCTCAACCTAATCACAGAGTGAGACAACTCAGCCTTGTGTGGAGGCCCTGGCTTTCATTATTGTGTTTCTTTTGCTGAGGATCTCTTGTCAAAACAGAATAGCCTTACAACATGCTTTCTAGTCTATAATGCTACATCCATCACTACTCGCAACATCTAAAAGCTGTTACAGTTTTGCAAGCAAGAACTAATCATGTAATACAACAATTCAACTATATTTCTAAAAATACAGTACTAAAATATATGGTATATCTACTTTTTCAAATCAACTATTTCTAAAAACGCATTACAAAATATATTGTGGCCTACTTATTCAAATCAACATCACTAGTGGTATAAAGGTAAAAATGATCTGTTCATCTCCTTCAGATTGTCCGGAGAACTATTTTACATCAGGAAGTGAAAGCACATCTTTGTGGTCAGCAAAGAAATAAAGAGACTGCAGAATTGACTGGGTATCTTCTCAGGCTGCAAGATCAGGAAAAAACACAGAATCATACAGTGGCAGAACTCCAGACCCTCAAACTCATCTATGAGAATATAAAAATGCTTCCTCAGAACAACTTAGTCATAAAGAAGGAGGAGGAGCAGCCATGACTATTGGGAACAACATCTTGCTAAAAATTCCAGTTCTAAAGTCAATTGTGAACTGCATGCAAACTCTGGGGCTAAGACAGGCCTGAGAACACCTTATCTTAATCCCACTCATGACTAAATCATGCCACTGTAGTTGTAAACAATCTAATAATAGCGTCAAAGCATCTGCAGATGCAAAGTAACCTTGCAGAGAGTTGCATACTTTTGGTGCAAACACACAGGTCTTGGCCTGGGATCCAGCAGAGCCCTCTAACAAGCTTAACACCTCGGTTCTTTCTTCATTTACTACAGCTGCCAGATGTCCCCACAACTACAGCAGAAATGGTCCAGCAGGATATAGTTAATCTCTTCTCAGCCACTGTAGTCCACAGACGGCGTGTAAACATAAACCACTGGAGATTTCAGTTTCTGTCAGTACCCAGTACCTACTCTGCAATCCCATATGCTGGCTTCAGCTGGTGGTGATCTCTGATCTGCCCACTAGCTGCACCCACTGTGGGGACATGTCAGTAGTTGTGCCCTGCAGAGAGAGCAGGACATTAGGCAGTGTGTTCCCCAGCACAGCTCAGTGATTAAGGCCTGCTTCTGTTGCATAAGCAGCTAGATCACGCCTCTTCTATGATTTGATCCCCAGAGAATAGGTTGTACACCAGCCACGGGCTTCAGTGTCTGCTTCCTGAACATGTCTTTCATGGAAATGATTTGAGACAGCCATGTGGAGCACATGTTCCTGGCAGTGCTGAATGATACAAAGTAATGCCAAGGCATGGGGCTGTCTGACCACAGCCCTGCTGTGACTAGCCCTGTCTCAGGGAGCTGCATCGCCTGCCTGTCCCCTCCCCCCGGCCTCTACTGGACTGGCAATGGAATGGTGCTTCAGCTTCACCTGTCTGTGGCCCTGGGAGAGAGGTGATGGCATGGGGAAAGGAAAATCAAGGGAGTGGAAAAGGCAGAGATAGCCAGATGAGGTGGAGGTAGGATGTCCCCTTCTTCCTGCACCTCTTGAGATGCAAGATGGTGCAGCACAAGCCTGGGTGCAGGGACCTCAGTATAACCCTAGAGCCACGGGGCTCATGCTCACACATGCTCAAGGCTGTGTGTGGAACATGACCCACTTGACTGGCACACAGTGAAAAAAAATGCCAGTAATTTCCTTCACAAAAAGCCCAGGGTTAGAGAGGCTCACTCTTAATGCACCAGTGTCTCTTGAAACAAGAGGCTGAGAAACACAGAGTGTTGCTCTGTGTCCTTTCTTCCCATTTTTGAATGGCAGTCTTCAGGAGATCTCGAGCTGGTGACTTCACAGGGAAGACGTACATTTTCTAAATGGCCACAACGACAGAGGTGCCTGTAGTCTCACCATTTCCTCTCTCAGGATACTCTCTATACTTACTCTCTGCTCCAGTGACCTCTTGATCACCAGATTGCTATGATCACCGCAGCAAGGCACCAAAACCACAAATCTCTGGGACAGCTGCACCATACTGATAGAGTGGGACAGGCTTAGATTGGAGAGATCTTTGCAAAGGTGGGCCTCACTTCCCTCATCCAAGTGACTCTTTCAAAGACCTGTCTTCTCTGCATGTTGGACAAGTGAGCCACTTAACACGATGTACCTAGCATTTTCTTCCCCTCACTCTGAGTCAACCGTGGCATTCCAGGGAGGCTTCTTTTGTCTGGCTCATCTCTTATCTCCCCTCAGATTGTTCTGCTTATTCTCATTATCTCATTTACTTGTATTTCTCTCATGCATTTTCCTGTTCATTCTGCACTTGAGGTGGCCTCCCATTTTAAATTGTTTTGTTTTCCTTCATGACTCCTTCATTTCCTTTATGCTGTGATTTCCTTTATCAGTTTCTGTTATACTTTGAGTTTATTTCTAGCTTGGAGACACAGCAGTGCAGGCAGATATGAGAGCTGAGCTGGCTATAATCATTTGGCTTTTCATTGGGAAAGGTTGTTTGGACAGAAGCAAGAGGTTTCTGTGGAAAGTTTTGGTTTTTAATTTTTTTCCCCCTTATGAAGCCTTCTCCAGGATGAAAAGAAGGAGATTAATTGAGTAATCAATCCTAGGTGAGACAGGCTCATACCCTTTTCTAAAACCTTTTCCAGGAGGACCTAGACAGGCTTGAGCAGCGGGCCCAGGTGAACCTCATGAGGTTCAACAAATCCAAGTGCAAGGTCTTGCACCTGGGTCAAGGCAACCCCATTACTGATACAAACTGAGGGGTGGAAGGATTGAGCAGAGCACTGCCAAAAAAGAGCTGGGGTTACTGGTAGATGGGAAGCTGGACACGAGCCAGCGGTGTGCCTTCCCAGCCCAGAAAGCCGGATGTACCCTGGGCTGTATCAAAAGAAGCATGGTCAGCAGGGCAAGGGAGGTGATCCTGCCCCTCTGCTCTGTGCTGGTGAGGCCTCACCTGGAGTACTGCATCCAGATGTGGAGTCCTCAGTACAGGAGAGACATGGACCTATTGGAACATGTCCAGAGAAGGGCCACAAAAATGATCCACGGAATGGAGCACCTCTCCTCTGAGGACAGGCTGAGAGAGCTGGGGCTCTTCAGCCTGGGAAAAGAAGGCTCCAAGGTGACCTGATAGCGGCCTTTTAGTATCTGAAGGAGAGCTAGAGGAAAGAAGGGGACAGACGCTTTCGCAGAGTCTGTGGTGATAGAACAAGGGGAAATGGTTTCAGGCTCAAAGAGGGTAGATTTAGGTTAGATATAAGGAAAAAATCTTTTACGGTGAGGATGATGAGGCACTGGAACAGGTTCCCTAATGCTGTGGTTGATGCCCCATCCCCGGAGACTTTCAAGGTGAGGGTGGGTAAGGCTGTAGGCAACCTGATCCAGATGTGGTGTCCGTGTTCACTGCAGGTGAGTTGGACTAGATGGCTTTCAGAAGTCCCTTCTAACTCTAAGGATTCCGTGATTCTATGATTCTAAACCTGGTTCTATGATGTCCCAGCTGAATGCCACAAACTATCAGTTGTTTTGGAGGGTAATACAATATGTAGGTGAAAAAACAGTGAAATCTTTGCAGGGAAGGGATGGAGGGACTCAATTTCAGTTGTGGGTTAAACTAAAACCAAATCATTGTGGTGATGCTTTTTGAAGTCAAGAAAAAGCTTTCCTGGCTTATGTTGTATTTTACTATGTCTTAAAACTCAGGACAAACTGGGGCTAGAGAGAAGGAGAGGGTGCTTTCTTGTTCCTTGTCTCACAAGGCATTTTGCCTGAATTGGGATGCTTGTACCAAAACACTTGGCCCTACTGGACCCTGCACAGCCACCATGCCCCAGAGAACTTCTCTGTCCCTTTATCTCCTTTCATTCATTTGCTGTCTGCTGCTCTGGCTTAAATTTTCCTTTTGGAGACAGAGATCCAAGTGAGGGGATGGACACATGGCTTACTCATGGACAGATATCAGAGAACTGAAGCTGAGTGGCTTCATTACCTCCGTGGTTGTTCATTTATTTGTATCTGAAAAGAAGCCTGCAGATAATAGAGTTGAACTGCAGGTAGGTTGGCAAGACAGGCAGGGTTACCCCAGAGCTATATGCGTCAACAGGCTATCCATGGGCTGGAATGAGATGGGGAATTTTCAGGCTGAGGACAGGAATGGCGAATGTTGTGAACATGCCAAGGCAGATTGCCTACTGGTTGTATGTAGTGCAGGCTATCGTATAGGATAGGGATCAGTCCTGTTTGGGTTTCCTCAGCTCTGCAACTTAGGCCTCAGTCTGCCACGTCACAGATGTGTAGGCAGCTCCTTGTGCTGAGAGGCTTCTGTTACTACAAATATCTCCAAGAAATTCCTCTGGTAATGGAATGGCTTTGCAAATGGACAACTAAAGCTGCACAGAGATGTGTTGTATTGCATTATGGCTTTCTTTGCCTTTCTCTGACTTATGTTCTCCCTTCATGGAAAGAATTTCCCTGTCTATCTAACTGAGGCGGAGTAGCTGAATGGCAGTATCACCACTCAGGGTAATCTCATGGCAACGAAGAGGAGTTTCCGGATGGCACATAGTTGATACAGGAAAGAGAGATCTCCTTTAAGGAGAAAAGGAAATCTTTTATCCTATTACAATGGTCAGGCTTAAATGAGGAAATGACACTGCTCGCTCCCTTTCTTTTCCCCCTCAAACACCGCCTTTCAAAATGGAATCTACTTCACTGAGTGCCCCCAATATCATCCAATTAAAAGTCTCTGGAAATCACTGGGGCAGCACGTGTCCTATAAAACAAGGAAACAAGCTTCATAGCATGAGATCAACAATTTTCCTTGGGTTATTTATTTGCCTAATGTTTTTTGTGTTCTTAACTGTCCCTCCTGTTCTTTGTCCAAGGAGCCTGGATGTCAGATAAGTGGCTGTGACGTAGTATGAGACTAGAGCAGTTGGTCTGTAAGGAAGGTCAACAATTTGATAGCAAAGGCAAACAAAATCTAAAGTACTACAGAGAGGTGTGCTAAGAAGTGGTGGTGTTTTGTGATATAAAGATTTTCATGACAGTTGTTGATTTTTACACATTCTCTTGTTCTATTCAACTTTGGGAGATAATGAATGTTCCTTAACGAAGTCAAAAACAGAAGATGATGACAGAAAGCTCCAGCTGTTGGGAGATCAACATCCAATATATGCATAGGAAACATACCCTAATATTTGGCAAGCTCTTTAAAAATGTTGATTAATCACAGAAGTGTAGTTATGTTATGGCTTCTATTTCATTTAGTAATAAAGATAAAACATAAATAGCAACAAATTAGATAAATTTAATTAAAGCTTTAAAAACCTTTGACTCATATGTTCCAAACCATTCTATGATTCTATGACTAGGCAATCAGAACAAGCCTAGACAATTAATGCCAGACAAATGCAGAGCTGTCAGTCATCACTAGGTGCCACGTATTTGTCCCAGCTCGCTTGTGGGCCAATAGCAAGATCCAGACAGGGCACTGCTGACTGCCCCCAACTGTGGTTTTTTGCCAGCATAAAAATGCAGTGTCACTGGCGTTACAGGTGGTACTGAGCATGGCTCATGCTGTGCCATTGCACAGATCAGATGTTTAGGCTGCTTCCTAAATGGCAGGAAAGAGCAGAGTGATTGTGTTCCTGAAGATGCTGGTGCTAAATGGTTGTGCCCCTGGATATGAGAGACTACTTCAATGAATAAGTCCAGATCTTTGGATGCTGGGAGAGCAAAAAAGCACACACACAAAAAACCCAACCAGCCAACCAAACAAAAAATCTGACAAGGTAGTTTTCTAACCTGCTGTTTTTAGTGAAATGGAATGAAATAAATTTATAGTTAAGTAGGTCATTGCACATCTGGGAAATCCATTTTTTGTGGCATCAGTGGAAAGGAAATATTCTGCGCTATTACAAGTGCTATGTCCATTTTAAATCACAGCAAATTCAAAGTGTAACTGTTGAAGGATCTAAATGTCATATTTTAGTTTTTGTTTCAAGATTATCTATTCCACTAAGGAATTTCATCCACAGAGGGTGGCCATCTACTTTACTATGTCTAGAAGACAGTAGTCGTAAAGTGGTGCTGACTTTCCTCAGTTTCTAAAAGCTACCAATATTGTGCACAGTCAGCTTGTCACCGAGGGTCTTGAGTACACTGGACCATGCTAAATATCCCTGATGAGAAACCTCTGGATGTGGAAATGGAGGCAGGTAGCAGACAGAATGAGGAAGAGTGTCCAAGACCCGCTACTCTTCTAACGTTGTTCCTCTGTACTGTCCTCTGTACAGCCCTGCTCTCAGTACTGTGTGTTTGGGAATATAATCTTTCTCTCTCTGCTGTTCCCAAGGCTAGGTTATTTTTGCAAGACTAAAACAAATACTCATTTTTTTTTTATGCCCATTTCAGTCATTGAACTCTAACGCTACAATTGGGTCTGATTTTTCTCTCGTTTATATGATTAATCTTTTAACACAGTCAAAAGAATTGCTCAGAATTTTGTATAGATCTAACCTAAAGATAATCTGGCTTTACAGAAGTCAACTACCTGTAACTCACAGAGTGGCAGCACTCTTCAGTTAAGTGAAGTCCAATTTGTGAGATGCATCCCCTCGGTCAGATACAGATTTTTCTATCTTACAAAAACAGGAACTGATGTTTTCAAGATGGTCTTAAAGAAGCAGAGAAAATGGATCACATTAATTGTTATGGGAGGAAGAGGAACAGCAGAAATGAGACATCTCTAAGCTCAATTTATGAAGGACTCAAGTGAGGAATATCAGGAAAAGCTTTACACACGCACATACACGCACACACGAAGACCAACTCAAGTCACCACTCAGGTGAGTCAGCAAAGCTGAAGCTGCAGTCAAACACTGCTCTCTTTCCCACCATCTCCATGTCAGGCACTTAGGTGGTAATTTGGCTTCAACATGCAACAGTTCCACTTTGGGCACATGGCTTCTCATCCCTTAGGGAATAGCTGACCCTTGCTATGACCTAACACTATCTGGCAAAGCCTACTGTGACTTGGTCACAGAAAACAGTGGCTCTGGACTCTGGATCAGTTGTTCATATTCTGATTATCTGTAACACTATGATAAATTTTCTATTTCAAGCCATTCTTTTTGAATCATATTTGCTGTGCAAATCAATCTGTGGTCAAACAGTAAGCAAGAAGTGACATCATATTCAGTTTGGTTCTTGGCAGATTTTTCTGTGCCCAGTGTTTGAGGGGAGAACAAGGAAATAAAATACAGAATATTATGCTGTATCTAATGTAATAGCAAAAATAAACATACTAAATGAGATCTGATAGGCCAAATATAAACGATGCAGCTGAGTAACATTTCTCAATAGCAACAAATAAATTACAACTTAGGAAGCAGAATCAATCTCTCTTGAACAATCACAGACAGAAATCAACTCATGAAACATGAAAATACTCTTTTTGCTGCCACAGGTGACCGGACCATTGCCATTTGACCACGTGACACAAGCATATGAGGCTGTGGAAAAGATCTAGAAACTTGGGGGTTGTGTTCTTTTCTTGGATGTCTTGCTGTCATGTACACAGAAAATGAGCCGAATCCTGTCCCATGTAGATTCTTTATGGTCACTGCTATTACTTTATGTACTGTGGCTTTTCTGTTCCCTACTTTGGACATAGGACATCTTAGTCTCCCATGGACTGAAATTTGCGCTCGAACTCAGTCACTGTTGTACTATAATCCAGCAGGCGGCTCAGCACCACACAATTGTTTGTTCGCTCTTCCCAAAGGGGAGAGAATCAGAAAGGTGAAAGTGCTAGAACTTGCAGTTAGAGATAAAGACGGTTTGCTAGGTGAAAGCTGTGCATGCAATCAAAGCAAAACAAAGAATTCATTCACTGTTTTCCATTGGCGGGCAGCTGCTCAGCCACTTCCAGAAAAGCAGGGCTCATCTCATGTAACAGTTTACTGGGGAGACAAACACCATCACTTTGAATGTCTTACTCTTCCTCCTTCTTTTCCTCAGATTTTATTGATGAGTGTGATGTCCAGCAATGGTATGGGACATCTCTTTTGTCAGCTGGGGTCAACTGTCCTGATTCTCTCCCCTTCCAGCTCTTTGTGCACCCCCAGCCTCCTTCTGGCAGTGAGAGGAAAAGGAGTGTTAGCTGTGATGGAGAGACTGTTTACACAGTAGCATAGGGCCCAAATCATGAAAATATTGGCAAAGAAGGCCCATATCTCTGCTGTCTTCTGAAGACCTCTTTAACAGTCTACCTGCGGATGGGTAAGGTAGATTTCTAGCTTGTGAACAACAGATTGTGTATGGGTTAACTAGTAAGCAGCTAAGCACCAAACAAACTCCACTCCCTGCCCCAGCTCACATTTTGGGAAGAGAACTGGAAGACCAAAAGCAAGAGAATGGACGGCCTGGTGTTGGGAAAACTTTGCTCAAACAGGCTTGCTCAAATATCTTTATCCCAAAAAGAGACAGAGGAGAGTCTTTAGCTTTCTTTATTTGAATAAAGGGAGAGTCTACTGGGGACATTTTCCCAATAGGATCTCTCAAAGTATCGGATTTTGTAGATTCCCTTTTATCTTCCCATTTGCATTGTCCCACCTGCTTTCCTCATTGTCTGAAGTACTTGCAGATTACAGACTTCCCGGTCCACCTAGTACATGTTTCCCCTTGTATGTAACTTCTGAGGCCTGCACAGTAAGTCCAGAGTTCATAACTTCAAGTTGTCTATAGACCTTTGTAACTAAAACCTTATTTGATGAGAGTGTACAGACCCAGTGGAAAGGAATTTGCAAGCTTCTGCACAACAACTTGAGAGCAAGGGCATCTTGATTGCAAGTCTCTGCGTAAATGATTTTATTTGCAAGGGCATCTTCAAGCTTATTTTATGTTGGCTGGGAAACAAAAGTGAAGGAAACAAAACAAAAACCAACAACAAATCCCTCAAATTATGCAAAAGCGATCACCACCAGCAGTGTGTGTGATGTCTGCAGAAGGACTGATAAGGATAGAAAATCATAGTCCAAAGTACAGATACTTTCAATTAAAGCTTTTTTTGTTTGCTTGTTTTTTTTTTTTCACACTGTCTCATGAAATATATTTGATCCACTTTGCTGATTTCTATAGCATCACCCGTTAATATGAAAAAATTGTGTCATAAGGATATTGGGATATTTGTTTACATAAGAAAAAATAATATTGAAGTAAGCACACAGGTAAATTCTTCCCACTAACCGTGTTCTCAGCCTTCCCTGGGTCAGGGCTCTGCCCACATGCCCTCATGGCTGCCCAAAGCTGGCTCATTGTTCAGAGTCAGACTTGTAAAGCTTACTGAGTAATAACAGGGTGCTACCAATTATCTTAATCTGTTACTCTGGGTACAGAAATTGAAAAAGAGTCTCAGTAAATTATGCTGCTATGTAACCTGCAGTTATAGGAAAGGACAGCAAAAATGCTGAAGAGGGAAAAAGAACATTGGTGGGTGTCCATACAGGTCAGATTTTTAAACTCATATGCTTTTAGGGTTGAGTAATTGTATGTCTACAAGTTTGTTTTTTGTGGGTATTATTGCCTTATGAGGAAACCTCACTGAGGCCTTCCAGTACTTAAAGGGATCTTATAAACAGGAAGGAGACTGACTTCTACGGGGTCTGATAGTGATAAGACAGGGGAGAATGGCTTTAAACTAAAAGAGGCAATGTTTAGGTTAGTTGTTAGTAAAAAATTATTTACTCAGAGGGTGGTGAGGCGCTGGAACAGGTTGCCCAGAGAAGTTGTGGATGCCTCATCTCTGGAGGCATTCAAGGCTGGTTGGATGGAGCCCTAGGCACCCTGACCTAGTGGGTGGTTTTCTTAAATTGGCAGCACATAGACTAAACTTCAACAAAATCTGTGGTTTTTCTTTTTATAAAAAATGTAGGGTTTTTTTTTTGAGAAAAGTCCAATAAGCATAAACATATAATGGATTTTCATTTTTACTGTCAAATGCTCAAGCAGTAGAATCTATGCTTAAACTAACACCAAATTTGCCATTGTAAACTGAATTACAGAGTCAAATTGTAAGTGGAGGTTGATACCTAAGGCTCTGTGGCATAAGCCCTGAACTTTTACTCATATTTATACTTCATCTTCCTCTTTGCTTTCAGTCAATGTTAACAGACATACAACTTGAGTTTCAAACAGTGAATAAGCCAAGAGACATTTGAAAAAAATTACATGTCATATGTCTGTTCCCTCAAGACATACTTTCTCAATGAGATAAATTAGGGGAATGGTATGTCTAGTAGACAATGATACTGTAATACTGTCAAGTTGCAGGACTGTCATGTTGAAGTTTCTTTCCTGAGAGACATCTGTATGGAGCTGTCTCTCTGATGCTCTGTCTAGCTCTTTGTTACCTGGAGTATATTCTGGAGTCCCTGTGCAAAGTGTTCTCAAGAATCTCTGAAGTTTCTGGATGATTTTCTCCAGTGACTCTGGTTTTATATATATATATATATGTAACACAACATGACTCTATTACCACTGAAATGAATATTACCATGAAGGTCTAAGGAACCTGGTGTCTAAAAGAGTCATTAATGGGTGTCCACTCTGTGTGCCCTTTGCAGTTTATGTTCCTCCAAAATGTGTATTTATTTTTGGGAAGTGTGTGTATGAGGGTAGTGGTTATTTTTTTTTCAAAAATCCATTTGCTGGAGTAGGTGAGATATATTCAGATGCTACCAATAGCTCAGCATTTTACAATCTTCACATTAATCTCTAACATTACCTTAAGCAACTTCTGCAATGGATATAACTGACATTATGAGAAATTGGAAAAAATATTTTCATTACGGCCATTTGAGTAAATATGAGGTTTAGTCAGCATGTACCACAATGGTGTTGAATAGTAGTGTTGATGGTAAAACATGGCACGACCATAACTGGAACTTCTGCTTGAAAGCCTTCAGATGACAGAGCTCTGTGTTCCCCCCTTATCCCCCCCTCCCTGCACTGCCCATTGTAACTGTGACAACCGTCAGTTTTCATTGCTGTTATATTCCTGGCACCATTTGTTCAGAAGATCTGATGGGCTGTATATGTAATCAAAAATAGATGCAGCATGTCTTAGTTGCATCTCAGCAAGCACAATAAAATAATATTTCATTAACAAAGCATAAAGGACAAACAACTGGGATGGAGGGAAGCATCTCAACTGATGTATTTGTTGCTTCAATGTTATATAGGTTACTAAACCACCATAAGAAAGAGATGAAGTGATACTTCAATATTCTTTAATTTCCTTCTTTGTGGTAGATACTTAAAAATATGAAGTTGTAAATGTGGATTTCTGACCTACAGAGAATGGTTTGATTAGCAGTAGTGCTCAGTAACAGTGCAACAGGAAACAGAAAGAGAACTGCTGAGTCCAGAAGAGCAGCTTTCTTGCCTGAGATTAGTGGTAATAAAGAGATAAAATTTCTATTGTGCACTGCAAAAATAATTCACCTGCTGGTTCTAGCTTCTAGTGAATTTGAAATTGAGTGAGAACAAAGTCAAACCCTTAAAGTATGCAAAGTTTCAGTGTGGTTTTAATGACCAAGTTTAGCTACCAGATAGAAACCCACCACTTCTGGGTCCCAGAGTAGCAAGATTGCTAGTGTGCTGTGCATGGATTACTTTTTAAACCCTTTTATATAAAAGAGATTTGATAAGGGAGTGAAAGGGATGAGAAAAGGAGGTGCAGAGGAGATTTCATTTCCTGAGCTACTGTCCCCACATGGCTGACAATTTTTTTTCTGCATGGGTCCTGCACTCAGAGTGAACAATGGAGGGTAAGAGATATTGTTCCATCACTACGTGCTGCCTGGGGCCCATGGAAATCTCCAGAGACAGACAAAATTAAAAAGCCTTTCTTCTCATTTTCTTCTCATCATTCCATTCTTGGATCTTCCTTTCTAGTTGTCATGCTGCTTTGACCAGTGCTGATCTCAGCATGGTGATGGCTATTGATCACTCACCTTCCCAACACCTCCCCATGAGGTGTTTCACCTTTTTCTCAGTGGTGTGGCTATTTCACCAGGGTCGCTCCAGGGGAATCCTTCTGGGCTCTTCATCAAATTCCAGACTTAGATGGTTAGATTGTAACATTTTTCAAGCTATTCCTCTGTGACACAGAAGGCTGAGAGTGGGAGAAAGTGTTGGCTGATGTTGAGAACAGGCAATGCGCAGTACAGCCAAACATAACTAAGCGCTAGAGTCGTAGAGATAACTGCTGATACTTTTGTTTCAGCTGGAAGATTCAGCCAGATGATTTCAAAATGAAATATTTGCCTGGCCAACAACTAAGGGTGTTGTACCTTTTCTATGAACTTAGGTGTAGTACAGGTACTATCTGGAGGAATTGATGCTAAAACAGTTGGGTTTGAGCACAGATTGGGTCGGGCTCAAAAGGTTAATGTAAGTAAATGGAGTTACATCAAGCTTGTGACTGCTCACTAGCAGGGGTCTCCAGGGCTCCATTTTAGGGCGAGTTCTCTTTAATGTTTTCATGGATGACTTGGATGGAGGGCTAGAAGGTATTTTGAGCAAGTTTGCTGATGATGCTAACGAGAAGCTGCTGATTCCCTCGAGGGTGGAGAAGCTTTTCAGAGACACCTAGACAGATTAGAAAGCTAGGCAAACACCAGCCACATGAAGTTTTTAACACGAGCAAGCACCAGATTCTGCACCTGGAAAGGAGTAATTCTGGCTATGCATACAGACTGGGGGATGAGATGTTGAAGAACAGCCCAGCTGAAAGAAATCTGGGGATCTTGGTCAACAGCAATTTGAACATGAGTCAGTAGTGTGCCTGGGCAGCCAGGAAGGCTAACTGCATCCTGGAGTGCATCAAGCATGGCATGGCATTGCTAGTTGGTCAAGGGAAGTTATTGTCCCACTCTACAGTGCACTGATGCTGCCTCACTTTGATCATTGTGTTCTGTTTTGGGTGCCACAGTACAAGGTGGACATAAAATTATTAGTGTCCAGAGGAGGGCTGCTAAGATGGTGAAGGGTCTAGTGGGGAAGATGGACGAGGAGTAGTTGGAATCCCTTGGTTTGTTCAGCCTAGAGAAGAGGAGACTGTGGGGAGACATCATCACACCCTGTGACTTCCTCATGAGGGGGAGTGGAGGGGCAGGTGCTGATCTCCTCTCTCTAGTGACCAGCGATAGAACCTAAGGGAAAGAAATGATGGTGTGATAAGGGAGGGTCAGGTTGGGTATGAGGAAGAGGTTCTTCAAAATAGGGTGGTCAGGCACTAGAACATTCTCTCCAGGGAAGCGGCCATGGCACTGAGCTTCCGAGAGTTCAAGAAGCATCTGGACAACGCTCTCAGACATATGATGTTATTTTTGAGTGGTCTATGTGGAGTCAGGAATTGGAGTTGGTGGTCCTTATGAGTCCCTTCCAACTCAGGTTATTCTGTGATTCTATGATTCTATGAATTCTACCCAACACACTCAAGTCAACTTCTTGGAAAACTGCTTCAATGGCTTTCTGTCAGTTTCTTGCTCTACCACCTGGGTCCTATCTGCTACCCCCTGTGGGAAATACTCTAGAAAAATTCCAGAGTCCCAGAGGAGATACCACAATGTGACCTTGGAAATATACACAACCAAGTTGTTAAAAAACCTGGACATTTGTAACTGGCAAGATTTCAGGAGCCTGATGATGGAAGGCATCATCATATGTATTATAAATCTTGAAGGTAACCCAACTACTCTTCATCTTTGTCTGGGTGTGGATCAAATGCTATGGTACCTGCCCTATCAGTTGCTATGCTTTGTAATAGACTGGTACTGGGAAGGACTAGTGAGTGCACAAACACACTCTCTTCTGCCTTATTTCTTCCCCCGTACCAGCTTCTAGATCAGCATGGTCATTTCCTCTTGCCAAATCTGAACACGGAGAGTAATGAAATTCTCTAGCCATCAATGCCTCTATTTTATACAGTGTGGAAGTCTGACAGTAAAATAGATCCTGTCTCTCTTAGCATGTATGTGCACATCAGCTTTCTAGTTGCACCCAGTAATTGCATTCTTGATAGCTGGAGAAGGAGACAAATCTAAAGGAGACTCTCAGATGATGCATCACAAACTTCAATGGTGTCTTTTGCATTTGTGTTTTTTGTATGTATTGCATGCCTGTTGATGTTTGGTTGTAAAAAAAATCTAGGGAAGTAACTCGCAGAAAGGAATGTACATTTGAAGATATGAATCCCGTGTATGTTTCTGGATACTTTTTACTGTAGCGTGCAGTTACAAAACTTACCAAGTCAAACAAAAACTTTAAGTTAGACATTGATTATTTTGAGATACTTGTCTGTTGTATTATGCGAATAACGGAGCACTCCGGTTGTAACGTGGAAGGCCCTTCCCCATTTTGCTTTCTATTGGTTGTCCTACTTACTTGAACCCGTGTCGTAAGACGGCGAGGCTGTACTTCTTTGTTTTCATAACAAGGAGTATAACTACCCCGCATATGGCTTTTCGGAAGTGAGTGGACAGAGCGGGATATTCAATATGATTGGCCAGGAGCCTGCGTGAGCTTCTGGAACAGACTAGTAAAAGATAAGAAATACTATATAGTTCTGTAACTTTTACCAATAAATGCCATTTTGCTGTACATCATATTGGTGCCTGTATGCAGTATTTGGCCCGGACCAGACTTTTGGTTTCAGCGCACGAGGACGAAATACAGAGGGTTGCCTGTGTTCGGCTACACTCGTCCCTGTGATTATACCACCAGGCCACTGACAGAAGCTCTGGCTGCTGTGTCAACTCTAAGATCAATATGAAACTGTTAATATTCATAAATGTTAGTGTTCATATCTCTGATCATAGAGGTAAGTCAGACAGATTTGTGAATGAAGTAAGTTTATTTTCTTACCTGGAGTAGCTGTGATCAAGCTCAAGGCTGCTAAAAGATATGCCTGAACAGCCCTGTTTGCATGTTCTGCTTCCCTTTTCAGTACATCCCAAAGAAGCAGCCTACCATTCATATTCCTTCTCCCTTGGCAAAGTTTCTCTAGCCTTAAGCCCTTATGTGGTATGGGTTGCCTAAGCCACCTTAGTCATCTTTGTGTATGGTATTTCCCCTTTTTAGACATGCTGCTATTTGTATAGTTTTGGTTCCCCTTTCCACTAACTGTTTGCGTAGTTGCAGGTCATTGTTGTCTCCTTGCATGAATACCCTCAGATGAATATCTTTCTCCTGACCTCAACAGTTGTCTTACCGAGAAAGGACTAACTTACTGATACTTCTGAAGAAAGAACTGGGCATGCCTTTCAACTAGAGTGACGGTATATTTATTTTCTCAGATTACGATTACTGGTGGAAAAGATTGGTTGCATACCAACATGGAGAAGATGGTTATTGTCCGTTGAGCTTCGCTCCATACATCTTTCTCCACTGGGTAGGGCTCTGTCATATCATGTTGGTTAGTAGACAGTTTGAAGAAAATGCTGAGAGCAAAAATAATATAAAGTCTTAGGCAAATTTAATTTGGAGGATCACGGCAATGATGTTAGCAGAAACTGTAGTAGGAAAATTAGGTGTGGGTTTGGTGCCATATGAGAGAGCAGAGTGGCAAGATATTGCCAAGGACTATGCTGATACATTGTACCTTTCTTTGTAGCCAGGAACAGAGAAGAGAGAGAGAAAATCTCAAAACTTTATACTAAGTATAGGGTAAGGTATTTCAACTTTTTACACTGCAGTATGTTGGCTTGCATTTTACTGAAACTATTTGATCCCAAAAGCTTGTTCATCTTTTGGGATGTGATTCAAGTACACTCTTTTTGCATCTCAGGACAGGTCCACTAATTTCAGCGAAGTTCTGAGTGTGTTCAAAATCCCAGCAATATGGATTCACTTTCAAAGTTTACATATAAAGATATTACATGACTGAGATCTACATTCCTTGCTAGCTGTTTCATAATTACAGAAGTTATTTGTATGGTCTGATAGACCACTATGCAAGAAAGAGAAATCAGTCTACTGAACAGGAAAGAAGAGCAGGACTGGGGTTAATTTCCTAGCTCAGCTATCCTTTGTGAGGAAAAGTAGTTCTTGTTTGAACCGTTCCCTGTATATAAGGTATGTAAGAGAGGGACTAGCAGAAACAGCTGGACAGCAAAAGACAGTGGGAGAGATACAGAAAACTGCATAATACAGACAGGGATTTAAAGAGTAGAAGAAGGAAAACTAACCTATTTATAGGATGCTGTTTCTGCTGTTTCTGACAGAGGAAAAATTAAACATTAGATTTCATTTCAGTTTCATCCACCCCAAAATTTACACAGATCTTAAAATATCTCAGGACCCAACCTTTCTAATTCTGACTGTCTGAATAAGACAATTCAAGTGACAGGATATGTAGTCAGTGATATGCAGTCAGTCAACTAAGCTAATCTGTCAAAGTAGTTAATGCAATGTAACTATTTAGAAGATATCTTCCCTTGGCTTTGAGCCTTCCTCAGTCTCTTACTATCTGAGATTAAATAATTTAGTAGATCATGCACAAATGATGTCATGGTTTTGTGCTTTGTTATTGGTATTCTGCATCATAGTATCATGTAGCTTACTGGGAGTTAAAGAGTTAATGCTGCAGTTCTGTGGATTGTTGATAGTTTTGTGTACCTGGTTCTCATAAGAGAAGAGTAAACTACAGATCCCAAGAGACTTCAGTATTCTGTTTCTGTTTTCCATTCAGAGGGAAAGATAAAATTGACTGGAAGTCACAAGACTATCTCTGCTCTCTGGCAGATCTGAGTAAGAACTTCAGCTTTCAGAAACACACTCTCTCTCATTTATTTGATTTATTAGCTTCAATCCCAATTTACTTGTATTTCACTACTATAATCAGTAAACTAAATTTCTTTTCCTCTTCAGATCATTTCTGCTGTTTTTTCCCCTTTTGTTCCTTTTCCTTTCTTTCCCTTTTTGGGCCCGTGGGCTTCTGGGCCTGCTAACCCCTTGTCACAGACACTGATCTAGGGATAAAAACTGTGACAAATGAATAGCATGTTGCTTACCAGGGAGCTGGACATAACTGTCTTCTACGTGCCTGTGTGTATGGGCAATCAGCAGCAGATTTAGCACAGTTCAGTAGGCAGCCATACAAGATGAATATGGCCTTCATGTCTTGGTTTCAAATAACCCATGCCTCCCTGTGCCCCTGGCAACCTTACTGATAACTCTAGAGTCCTTATGGCTGGGAAGCCTCTGTTGAGTCATTCATGTTGAAAGTCAAGCGCCTACTCAATTGGCTGTTTCAGCCAAACTTAAGCCAGCCATAAAAAGGTGAATGGAGCCAATTACCAGTAGATCTGACTAGTCAGCAACTCCATTCAGAAGGAATGGAAGCTGTATGTGCTCAGTCCTTCTGACCACTCAGACACATTATAGAATCATAGAATCATAGAATCATAGAATCGCTTGGGTTGGACAGGGCACCAAGGATCATCAAATTCTAACCCCTCTGCCACAGGCAGGGCCACCAGCCTCCAGATCTGGTACTAGAACAGCCTGCCCAGGGCCCCATCCAACCTGGTCTTGAATACCTCCAAGGATGGAGTATCTACAACCTCTCTGTGCAGCCTGCTCCAGCACCTCACCACTTTCTCTGTAAAGAACTTCCCCCTGACATCCAATCTAAATCTTCCCTTCTTGAGCTTAAAACCATTCCCCCTTGTCCCATTGCTGTCTACCCTTGTAAAAAGTTGCTTCCTCTCCTTTTTATAATCCCCTTTTAAATACTGGAAGGCTGAAATGAGGTCTCCTCTCAACCTTCTCTTCTCCAGGCTGCACAAGCCCAACTCCCTCAGCTTGTCTTCATAGGGGAGGTGTTCCAGCTCTCTGATTATCTTCGTGGCCTTCCTCTGGACCCTATCCCACAGCTCCCATATTTCATGTATTGGGGTCCCCAGGCCTGGATGCAGTACTCCAGGTGGGGCCTCGCGAGGGCAGAGTAGAGAGGGACAATCACCTGCCTGTCCCTGCTGGCCACGCCTCTTCTGATGGAACCCAGGATACCATTGGCCTTCCAAGCTGCAAGAGCACACTGCTGGTTCATTCAGTTCAGTTTTTCATCCACCAGGACCCCCAGCTCCTTCTCCGCAGATCTGCTCTCAAGGAGTTCTTCTCCCCGTCTGTGTATGAGTCTGGGTTTACTCCAACCCAAGTGCAAAACATTGCACTTTTCCATGTTGAACCTCATTAGGTTCACATGGGCCCACTTTTTGAGTTTGTTGAGGTTGCTCTGGATGACATCCCTTCCTGAAAGGAAGACATGTCAACCGCACCACTCAGCTTGGTGTCATCAGCAAACTTGCTGAGGGTGCACTCGAGCCTGTCATCAATGTCATTGGCGAAGATGCTGAAAAGCACCGGTCCCAAGACAGACTCCCAGGGACACTGCTCATCACCGGCCTCCACCTGGACATAGTGCCATTCGCCACAACCCTCTGTCTATGGCCTTCCAACCCATTCCTTATCCACAGAATAGTCCACCCCTCAAATCTGTATCTCTCCAGTTTGGAGATAAGGATGTGGTGTGGGACCATGTCAGAGGCCTTGCACAAGTCCAGGTAGATGACATCGGTCACCTTCCCTTTGTCCACCAATATCATCACTCCATCATAGAAGACCACCAGATTGGTCAGGCATGACCTTCCCTTGGTAAAGCCATGCTAGCTCTCTCGGTCCACATGCTCATCCCTCGTGTGCCTTAACATGTCTTCTAGGAGGATCTGTTCCATCATCTTTCCAGGCACAGAGGTGAGGCTCACCAGTCTGTAGTTCCCTGGGTCCTCCTTCCTCCCTTTCTTGTAAATGGGAGTGACGTTTCCTTTTTTTTCCAGTTCCCGGGTACTTCACCTGACACCCTCGATTTGTGCACTGCACTTTGTGCACTGCATGTTACTTACAAGACTTGAAAAGTCAATCTCTGACAGTCTTTCTTACTACAGCTTTGAACTACAAGTTCCATACTGTCAACACAGAAGGCCCTTATGCCCAAAAGGCTGGGTCTTCAGAAGGTCCATTTCAAAGATTTGATCAGAGCAGTACATTTTTTTTTCTTTTTTTTTTGAGAGTTTCTAGTGAAGATTACTTTCATGATTCAGAAAATACTTCATACTATTGTATTTCAGTTATGTTATTATATTACTGCTTTTATTACAATATAATACAATTACATCACAAGTTATTATATTGCTTTTTTTTTCCTGAATGTTTTCCTCTTCCTATTTTTATGACTATGTAGAAACAACACAATAAAAGGGAAAATGTCAACTCTGTGGAAGCTTTTTTTTTCTTCTTCAAATCCTGTGCATGCTTCCTTCCTTTGTAACTCTGTCCTAGCTGTTCATTGCAAACTGAGGAGAACTGTGAAAAGCCTGTGCTCTTCCAGCTGGTAGCCTTGAGTGGAATAGTGGGGTAGAATATATAGAAAGCTCTGAGGTATCTCCAAAGGGAGAAGACAAAGAGAAGATACAGGTATGTTGGGCATTTCTACAGTTTATACTTTGCACTGGAAATCATGCAAAATATCGGAATGAACCATGTTGGGAACACTAAGTTTCATGATATCCAGTGCCTCCAAGCAGGAGGCCTGTCATCCCACTAGGCTACTAGGGAATGTGCTGCTGCTGAGACCAGAAACATTACAGGCAGAAATGATTATGTGAAGAGTAAGGCAGAGGCTAGTGGGAATCATGATTCTATCTTCTATTTGATAAATGGAATTTGTCCATGTCAGGGTTTCAAGATTTCTAGCGGACAATCAAGAGAGTGAAAAAGTTGTAGGCTGAGGAGGTACCTGCTGTCTGAGGAGCTTCTAAAGTTGAGCAAAGGTGTCTGAGGTGTGTCTCCTACACTAACATAATCAAATTATTCCAACAAATGTACAGCATGGCCAAAGTTTTCCTCCCTTCTTTCTAGGTCCTGAGGGAGGATGTCACATGCTTTCTTTCTGACCAACCTAGTGTTAACTGTTTTTTCCTTTGGAGAAATGCAATAATTCGATCAGCATGTATTTACGTATACTGAAATCCATAACCACTCAGCAATAAATATTCACAGGGCTGCTGTGGCATGTGGCAGTTGACTTTGAGCCTAATCAGCACATACATCTTCAAAAACCTGCATTTGTGTCTTACTCTGAAACTTCATTATGCTATAAATATTAGCCGAATCCAATCTAAGAATCCAGAAAGTACAATGGTATAAAACTGTAAAATATGGAAAATCCATGGCCAGTACAAAGTGGAAACCATTCACTAAAAATTTTTAAGAAAATCTTCAGCACCTGAAGACTCATCCTTGTATCTTGTCATAATTCCTCAAACATTAAAAGAGTTTTGCTTAAAGGCTAGCTTAGCACAGAGATGGCTTTACCCATAACAGTATGGAATACACATTTGCTAGTTCATAGGCCTCTTGTCTTGACACTGACCATCATAAAATAAAGCCTGACTTCATCTTCTTCACACCATTTTCTTCAGGTATTCATATACATTAATAAGATCCATTTGGGATTTAGCTTTCTGAACTTGAATGATTGGACTTGAATGACTCCGTACTCCTCCCACGTTACCCGTCCTTGCTTTCAATCTCTGTATTCTTTCTTTTTGTGTTTGAGTTTGTCCAGGAACTCCTTGTTCATCCACAGAGGCCTGCTGGCATTTTCATCTGGCTACATCTTTGTTGGGATGCACAGCTCTTGAGCTTGGAAGAGGTGATCCTTGAATATTAACCAGCTTTCTTTATTAACCTTCTTCCCTTCAGGGCCTTATCCCATGGAACTGTTCCAAATAGATATTTGAAGAAGTCTGCTCCCCTGAGATCAGCGTTGTGAGATTGCTGTTTACTCTTTTTTCTGCCTTCAGGATACTGAATTTCACCCAACACATGGTCACTGCAGCCAAGGATGCTTTTAACCTTCAAATTTTCAACAAAATCTTCGTAGGTGGTGAATATAAGGTCCAGCAGTTCGCCTTATCTGTCACTTGGAGGAGGAAGTTAACTTCAATGCATTCCAAGAACCTTCTGGATTGCTTAACTTCTTTTATGTGATTCCTCCAATCACACTGTTCTACACGACCTGTATTCCAATAAAGTATATATCACCACAAAATAACAGAAATATGGTGACCAGCTCCAAATGAATTGCTTTTCCTGCAGTATAATCTAAGGATGAGTACCAAGCCTACTATGAATCCTGCAGCTTTGCTCCTGACAGTCAAAGCCCATTTCAGTGCTGCTATTACAATGAATTTTTTTTCCTGCAGTCAAGACAGGGAAACAATGTCTTTAGTGCAGACAGAAGGGTTATTCTTGACACCCAAAAAAGTGCCTTATTCTTGCTCTGAACTTCAGCTAACACTCAGCTGGTTAGCCCCAGGCCAGAGAGAATTTCACCAGAAGCTGGTGCAGGATAGGGGATATGATAAGTCCACTCAATGCCATGATCTTTGGCCCAAGTGTTTACGAGAGAATTTTTGAAATGAGTCCCTTTATCTGACTCAGCTCTTTCTGGATTGCCATGTCACCATAGAATTTGTTTCTCAAGACCTAATGTGGTGTTTTGGGCGGTGACATGAGGTACAGGATATGTTTCAAGCCACCCAGTGGTTGCCTTCACCACTTCACCACCACAATGCTTACCATCATGAGTTTGTGGCAGAGTGATATAATCAACCTGCCACGCCTCCCCATATTTATACTTTTGCCGTTGCCCTTTCTCCCAGAGAGGTTTCATCCTCTTGGCTTGTTTAATTGTGGTGCATGTGTCACAGTCATGAATAACCTGTGCAATAGTGTCCATAGTTAAGTCCACCCCTTGGTCTCTAACCCACTTATATGTTGCATCTCTTCCTTGATGGCCTGAGGTCTCATGGGCTCACCAAGCTAGAAATGATTCACCCTTGTGTTGCCAGTCCAAATTTATTTGAGCTATTTCACTTTTGGCAGCTCAGTCTATCTGTTGGTGATTTTGTTGTTCCTCAGTAGCTCGACTCTTGGGCACATGAGTATCTACATGATGCCTTTACAACCATATTCTCTATTCGGGCAGCAAAGTCTTTCCACAGTTCAGCAGCCCAAATAGGTTTACCTCTTTATTGTCAGTTGTTTTGTTCCCACTGCTGTAACCACCCCCATAAGGCATTTGCCACCATCCATGAGTCAGTATAAAGATAAAGCACTGGCCACCTCTCCCATTCAGCAGCATCCAGGGACTGGTGGACAGCCTTTACCTCTGCATGTTGGCTCAATTCTCCTTTTCCTTTGGTTGCCTCTGTAACTTATCTTGTAAGGCTCCATACAGTGGCTTTCCATCTTCGATGCTTCCCCACAATACAACATGATCCATCAGTGAACAGGCATATTTCTTTTCATTTTCTGGTACTTCATTTTATGGTGGGGCCTCTTTAGCACACGATACATCTTCTTCTGGTGATGTTCCAAACGTTTTACCTTCAGGCCAGTCCATGATCACTTCTAAGATTCCTGGACAACTGAGGTTCTGTCATGGTTTTATGATTTCTGTTATCAGTATTCCACATCGTCACATCTCAGAAGAGATGTACTACAGCTCCCAGAAAACTTTGCAGACAAAACTGACTGAAAGTCACAAGACTTTCTCTTTTTGCTCCCTGGTGGATCAGAGTAAGAATCTCGGTTTTCAGAAATTCTCATTTTATTTTATTTGTTAGCTTCCATCCCAATTAACTTGTATTTCTGCTATTATAATTAGTAAATTAATTTGTTTCCTCAGATCATTGCTGCTGTTTTTGTTTTTTTTTCTTTCCCTCTTCCCTTTTGCCTTTCCTCCCCCCCCCTTTTTTTGGACTGGTGGGCCTGTGGGGCTGCTGTCCCCCTGTCATGAACACAGATAGATTTAGAGATAACCATGGTAGGTTCCCCATCCTAGCTTGTGTGTAATCAGAGCAATCCACTTACTTCAAGTAGTACCAGTAGCATGATGGGTGGAGTTAACATTACCTTTAAACATTCAGTTTAGCACTGGCAGTCGAGGTGCTAGAAGTAGCTGATTTCAGTACTGATTATTTTGGATGCAGCTTGAACTCCCTTATATGTGGCTAAGACCTCCTTCTCAGTTGGAGTGCAGTACTATTCAGACCCCCTATACGCTCAGCTCCAGAATCCCAGGGGTCTGCCTTGGGTCTCTCCTGAGGCTCTTTGCCATATACTCCAAGTGGGACCTTTCTCTCCAGCAGCAGTGTAGAGGATGTTCTTTACATCCTGTCCCATCCATACTGGCCCCAGGGCCACAGCATGGGCTATCTCCTGTTTAATTTGCTCAAAAGCCTGCTGCTGCTCAGGGCCCCATATAAAATACTACTTCTTCTGTGTCACCTGAGAAGGGGGCTAACACTGAAGCTATAGTTGGAAACATGCATTCTTCAAAAACCCACTATACCCAGAAAAGATTGAGATTCTTTCTTACCAGTGGGAGGAGACATAGCATTAATTTTGTTGATCACATCTGTTGGGATGTGATGATGTCCGTCTTGCCACTTTATTCTTATGAACTGAATTTCCTGTGCAGGTCCTTCCACTTTGTTTCACTTAATAGTGAAACCAGGTTGCAGAAAGATTTGAATTATTCTCTCTCCTTTCTTGAAAACTTCCTCTGCTGTATTGCTCCACACAATAATATTGTCAGTGTACTGCAGGTGCTTGGGAGCAGCGCCCTGTTCCAGTGCAGTTTGGATCAACCTGTGGCAAATTGTTGGGCTGTGTTTCCACCCCTGGGGCAAACGGTTCCAGGTATGCTGGATGCCCCTCCAGGTAAACAAACTGTGATCTACATTCTGTGGCCAAAGGAATGGAAAAGAGGGCATTAGCAATGTCAGTGGTGGCATACCGCTTGGCTGCTTTTGACTCCAGTTCATACTGGAGTTCTAGCATGTCCGGCACAGCAGCACTCTGTGGGGGTGTGACTTCATTCAGGCCACGGTAGACTACCGTCAGCCTCCATTCTCCACTGGCTTTACGCACTGGCCATATGGGGCTGTTAAAAGGTGAGTGAGTTTTGCTGATCTCTCCCTGGCTCTCTAGCTGATGAATCAGCTTATGAATGGGGAACAAGGAATCCCTGTTAGTGCAGTAATGCCGTCTGTGCACTGTTTTTGTGACAATCGGTACCTGTTGCTCTTTCACTCATAGCAACCCCACAACAAATGGATCTTCTGACAGGCCAGGCAAAACTGACAGGTGCTTAATGTCTTCTGTTTCTAAAGCAGCTATTCCAAAGGCTCATTGATACCCCTTTGGATCCTTAAAATACCCCTTCCTGAGAAAATCAATACCAAGTACACATGGAGCCCCTGGGCCAGTCACAATAGGATGTTTTTGCCAGACTTTACCAGTAAGGCTTATTTCTGCCTCCAACACAGTCAATTCTTGGGAACTCCCAGTCACCCCAGAAATATAAATTGATTCTGTCCCTTCATGACTCGAGGGCTTTAGAGTGCACTGTGCACCAGTGTCCACCAGTGCCTTATATTTCTGTGGGTCTGATGTGCCAGGCCATCGAATGCACACAGTCCAATACATTCTATTATCCCTTTCCACCCCCCTGGCTGTGTGCAGGGTCCCTCTAACTGTTCCTGTATTGTTCTTCTCTCGTGAGTCATAAACAGGACCCTTATAGCTTTTGCTGTGTTCCTCAGTAACTGAAGAAATCACCTTTGTAGAGGAGATTGCATTGGTGATTGATCTGTTTTGTAATTCTCTTACCGATGCTCGTATTACAGGAGTGGTTTTTTGGTGTCACTTCTTCATATCTTCTACATATTCACTTAGGTAACGCCACAAGTCAATATGTGACATAGACTTACTATTGCCACTTACTCATGCAGGAGGACGTCTGCTTTTAATAGCTAAGATATTGGATGATACAGGAGGGGAGCAGGGCTCATCGCCTTTAATCAGTTTGGTCAGCTCCTTCAGTAGACTGTTTTGATCATCCTGATTCTCATCAAGTGTCTCTGATACCACTGTGGGTTTATTGGGTTCACTGGCTTCATCGCGATTAAGCAATACAGACAGTTCCTCCCTCCTCAGACTTTTCTGATTACTCTCCATTTTATCCAGTCTTTCAGTTACTTTCAAAATGGCTGAAATATAAGCTTGTGTAGGGGCTAAATACTGTTCAAACTTATGAAGTGTAATAATCAGTTCAAATAATTGGTCTTCTCTGCTCTCTCTCGTACATTTCTGCTAGTGTACTGGCATAATTTTCTGGTGCTGTTCTTGTTAATTTCCACCACATACTTGCTGTACACTTGACTCTCTCTGGATCATGTGTGTGGATCATCAGGAATGAATGTGGGGTCATACAACAATTCCACCATAGCTAATTCTCTCAAATAATAGATACCTTTTTCCATAGCATTCCATTTCTTCACCTCAGGCATCAGATCTTTTTTGAAGGGGTATTTTTCCTTCACAGCTAATAACACTCGTTCCCAAAGGGTGGCAGCTCCATCCAGACATCTACTGATCCCTCTGTCAATGGCTGAGTCCTTAGCAATGCTTCCCAGTTGGCGAGCTTCTCTACTGTCTAGCAACACAGTATTGGCCCCAGTGTCCTAACATGGAAGTAATCAGATGACAATAGGCTCATTTGGGTGCCGTACAAAATCTTTTCTCAAACCTCTAATTCCAGACATTTTCAGAGGTTGAATATTAGTAATGGTGATATTCATGATAAGTTGACTGAAGTACAGCCAGTCCTGAGCAACAGTTGTCCCCCTTGCCAACTGCCCCAGTTTTATTGTTCAGCATGATGCCACATGGTATGAAATATCCCTTTGGCTAGTTTAGGTCAGCTTTCCTGGCTGTGTCCTCTCCCAGCTTCTTGTGGACTTCCAGCCTCTTTACTGACAAGGCAGTGTGGGAAGCAGAAAAGTTCTTGACTTAAAGTGAGCACTGCTCTGCAACAACTAAAACATCAGTAAGATATCAGCATTATTCTCATCCTAAATCCAAGATGCAACTTCATACCAGCCATTATAAAAAAAATTAACTCTATCCCCACCAAAATCAGGACATCGAGTAATGTCTCAGATATTAATAATAGCAGGTCACTAGCAAGAATATGAGATGGGTATGCGACATGATGAGTTCTGGACATGTCCTGGAGGCTATTGGGCCTTCTCCTATTCTGTTACAGTGTCTCAGAGCAATACTGACTAGTGTCCATTAGCTCCTTGGAGATTTTTAGGGAGCAGTGTGTGCCTGTGTAGGGATGTCTTGCTTCATATCTCTTTCCAACAGTCTATAACTGCATTTTTTCCTCTCTGAATTTCACTCCCCTAAAAAATGTTTTAATTTGTTGTTCTCTGTAATTATCAGCTTTACTGCCCATGTACTTGTTTGTCCCTCCTCCTCTGAGAGGTTAATAAGTCTTGCTAGGAGGAGTCCCAAAACAGAATCATCAACAACAGATTCCTGAAAGTGAAATCTTAGAGAAGAAAAAAGTGAGAATGCTTCTCACTCGACACACTCCCAGGCTCCAGCTCTCTTCAGCTCCTCCTTTGCCAAATGTGGTTTCTGACTATTTAATAGCCATTTCTAAAGTGTAAATAATTACATTACCTTCTTGGAGAAAAACTGAAGGGGGATCTTGGAGCCAACTGAAAGCAGAGACAGCATTTTATGGAGGCTGTAACAACTGCAACTGGAAAGTGACGAGGTCCTGTGGCTCTGCATCAGTAGAAGTGGCCAGAGGGATGAGACAGAGACATGCCCATTTGCTCAGCAGCAATTCTAGTTCATTAAGCAAGAACTCTGAAGTGGTTATGGCCCTATAATGATAGGACTATCACTAAGCAAGAGGAGACATGATGAAAGTAGAAATTATGAACAGGCAAGTGTGAAAGTCATACTCCAGGTGGTACCTGGACACCAGTCTGTCACAGGCTGGTGCTTTAGCCTGCCTGAATCACAGTTGACTGGGAATAGTCTCTTGCTACAGCCCAGCACCAAGATGTAATGAGACAGAGCTCTCTGGTATCCCCATCCACATAATAGATCACAGTTCTGCCACCACTCATGTCAGCTCTGGACATTACCATGTCATTCAGTTGCACAGAAATGCCTGAATTATCTGTAATGCATGGCCTCATCTTATGAATTAGCCAGAGTGTGTAATTGTTTATGAAAGGTTCATCCCTTACCACTGATGGCAAAAGACAAACTTTTTCTGGTCCACTTAGAAGCTTGCCAGCTCAAAGTTGAGTTTTTTGCACCAAGCTGCTGGAGTGATCCACTGTATCACTTCTCTGCAACTATTGACATGTTAAGCCCTAGCAGTGAGTCTACCACTGCTAGATAAAACCACAGAAGAGAGCTGCTCTGATTTCATTTTCTTTCTCTCTGTACTAGTAAAAGCATTGTTTCAACTTGTAGAGTTAGCTGGTTCCTAACTGTGATTAGCAAAAAGGTCATAACGTGGAGACATCAGTATCCTTCCTGCCCCTGAACTTGAGTGCCAACTGCGTTCTCCAGTGTGAGGAGACAAACCTAGTAGACAGGAAGATTACTTCTCTCCAGGTAGTATTAATTTCAGACCTTGAAAAGTCACATCAACCCTTCAGCTGATATCCTTAATAACAGTAGTGGCAATGACAGCAATAACATTGGTATTTCAGCTATACTTAGGGTCTGAAAGAAAATTTGCTTATCAGAAGTGTATGAGAGATTTAAATGCCAGTTGCAGCCTACTTGTCACACTGGCTCCTGCCCTTGCACACTGGCTGCTGCTCTTGCAGAAACGTACTTTCTCCTTTCCCTTCAGAGGCTCTGCCTATCCCTCCTAGCTTGTCAGAAGAAATGGCATCTTCTATGCCAAGCCTCCTGCATTTGTTCTGTGGACCAAATCTGATACCCATCACCATGAGTATTGAATATGTGTGTGATTAAACAGTGATTTTTTTTTTTGGCCCACAGAAACACCAAAAGGTCGATACCAAGGAGATGAGAAAAAAACAGCTTGATTTCAAGAGCAGTGATGGACACAAATATCTCTAGGCTAAAAATCTTTGATCAGACATGTAGCGGGGGACCGGACTCCATGGCTTTGAAGTCTCTTTCTATCATCATCTTTGTACATGTTCAAACACGGAGGGACTGGGAAGGGATAGAAAGAGAAGAGAGAGAGAAACTTCCCTCTCTCTCCTCCTCCCTCCCTGGAATTTGTAAGAGCCTGGAGCGTGTCTTTGCATTGTTCAATGGTAATCTGTTTCTTATTATTGCAAAATGATGTCCAAGGACGCTGTGTGCTGACCTGGCGTAATGCTATGTGCAGCTGTGGGAATGATGTTAGCGTCCTGCTCTTAAATGGACATGTTTGGGGGATTCTTGAGAATTGGAGCCCAGGAGCCATTTGCAGAGAGTAAAAGTATCTCTCCAGCCAACACCTTCCTAGAGGGTGCCGCATACTTCCATGCCCATTATTACATACAGTACCAATAACCATCCAATCCCCTTTTTGACTTGTTTTCTCCATTATCAAAGACCAAGCCTCTGCAGAGATGGAGCTTTGACAGAGTGGGTGGTCTCTATGTCCCAGTTATCCAAGTGATAAAGCAGATGTGAGTTGCTGTAAGACTGGATGCATCCTGGGGCTCTGATTGTCCTTCATGTAGCCGCATGCACAGAAATACAAGCTCACGTTCAGTAAGGATGCTGGAGCTATCCCCAGTGTGTGGGCAGCACCCTGGGCTTCATAAAGCATGGAAAAAGCACCCAAAACTTTGCATACCCAGTCATGGAGCTTTCTGAAGGGCAGACCTGTTGAGAATTCAATTTTTTTTGCCAGGTTTGCTGATCAGTCTTTTGGATTCTGTTGTTAATTGTACCTATATTTATGATGAGAGTAACAAGAATGCAGAGATGGATACCATCATGAAAAACATGGTTTGGGCCATCAGTGTACAGTTATATGGATTCAATCTATGCCTTGTGCATCTCTTCAAGCTGTGAGATGTTGGAACAAGTGAGACTGGAGTTTCAGCTAGCACCACAGGCCCTTTCTCTGTGTGTTGTCCACCCTCCCGGAAGGAAAATTACTTCCAGAAATCTCAAGCATGGCTCCTGTTTCCCACAGCTCAGGCAATGAGATCTGAAGAATACTCTCCTCACTCCTCTTGAGGGATTAGCTTTTTTCGAGGTGCGTATCAAGGACAGAGAGACTCAGAATAGCATATCCACTATTTCCATAAGGGACATGCTACAAATGTAAGTGATAACCACTACACTAGTAGTAGTTATATGTTCCCTATATACACAGTCAAAAGACAAGTAAAAAATTATTAGGCTGAAAAAATAATGTTGCTACATAATAGTAATTGTCCTAGGAGTTATTCTTGGCAGACACGCCTAATTCATTTGAGGCTGAAAGAATTTATAATGCCAGTTCAAGGAATACTTTGTAGCAAGTAATAAGAATTAGTATGCAAGACCAGAAGAAAAATCTTCAAAAAATCTTCATAGCAGGAGAGCTAAATTCCTGTAAATAAATCACATAAATTAACTAAATAGTCTACACTTCACTTAATCTTCTTTAGGTTCAGAAGAATCAGCTTGGAATGCAGTGCATGTTTCTTTGCATTTACTCATTACACTTATTCTCCTATTGTATAACAACACCAATTTCCATGTTTCAATATATATATTTGAGTTAATGTTTGTTTGATAGAACTTCACTAATAATTACTGTCTCAACTCCTTTATTAGAAAATACTACTTCTTCTAATTGTTATCCAGCCATTTCATTGTGCAGGACAATGGTGTTGGATAGGCCAATACCAGAAGCTGAAAGACAGAAATCCTTTTTTGACCTCTTCTACACCTCTTGTTTTGCAATATATGTTGATTCAATACTTCTGTTTACAGTTTGGTCAATTAAGAGTCATAAATTTGGATGATGGGCTAGTAACCAACAGATGAAGCATCCTGAGAACTTCAGTATTTACATATCTGATTTTTTGTAGTATTTCCAAAGCGCCTATGTCCTGAAGACTTTACCAACCTTGATCTTCTGGATGACACTGTCAATAGATCTGAAGTTATAAGAAAAAAATTATAAACACAGTCTAATAGGACAGTGCCAGCTTCTCTCTGCAGAAATTGAATAGGATAGATTACATGTCAATCTTCTGTGTTAATTTTTATTTCTCTCACCAAGTGATACTAAAACAACAACAAAAAAAACATGCTCTTTTGCAAGACATTTTTTAATATAAATAATATGCTATCAAACAAATATACAACACCATATCTGCAAATTAATGCTTTGCAAAGATCTCTCACTGCTATTCTTGGTCTGAATTCCTCAAACTGAGAGTGCATCAGAAGTCTGAGTTGTAGGAAGGTCATGCTGCACCCAGCTCTTACTTCTCAGGGAAAGAGGCACTGTGGGTGAAGAGCTGTGTGCTGTCCTGCTGCTGGCCCATCACCCAGAAAGAGGAACAGGATGGAGCAGAGAACTCACAGCCATCATGAAGGAAAAGACAGAGCACCTCCAGAGTACGAGACACACTGTTAGCCTTGGTGAAGCCTGAGGAAGTTAAGGACTGAAGAGGACAGTCCACCTGCAATCCAGGAAGTTGGTATGTACCATAAGCCAATATTTTCAACTTAATAAAGACTGTCCACAAAACCAGGTACTAACTGTGTCCCTTAATGAAAACACAGTGAACGTCAGAGAGGAAGATCGTTTGGTTTTGCCCCTACAAAAGACATCTACAAGCTGTACAGCTTCACTCATGATGGGTGTTTTTTCTGGTCAGCTCAGCCTAGTCACCAACTAGCCATATCTAGATGTGTCATAGTCAATAAAAAAGCCTGTAAAGAAAGAGGGCTGTATCTCAAGAATCTCATTTTCTTTCCATGCTTGTGGATAAAGACAGAAACAATTACAGCAACCATTTCCAACTGCTTTCTAACCTGACATTTCAAGAATCACAGAATTGTAGGGGGTGGTAGGGGCCTCTGGATATCATATAGTCCAACCATCCTGCTAAAGTGGGTTCCCTAGAGCAGGTAAGAAACTACAGAGTGGTTAGTTTTGAGTAACCAAGTTAGCTCAGAGAGCAAATCCTTAACTTTTCCAAATTACCAGGGTTTTAAACACAGTACACAGCCAAAGCCTTCTGTTGTGTAAGCCATACTCAAGGGAACTCACATAAGCCCAAGTAAAACTGGAACAAGCAAGGTGCCTCCATCAGAGGACAGTTGCCTAGGGATGAAGCATGGTGCAGGTCTGATCTAGGAAGAAATGCTCTGTGATTGGAAAGTACTCTGTTAGTGAAGCTTGTACTGCTCCTCCCTGCAGTATGTCATGAAACAGATGGTGCCTGTTGTGGATGCCAAAATACCATCTAAAATGGTACAGTCTCAACCTATATAAATGAGAACCTCAACCTATATGTCTGAGGGATGATACAAATTAGAAATGAAGTGTGTTTCCTGGAAGATTTATGCTGGAAAAACACTGCCATAGTGAAATGCCTTGGAGGCTCCTTTCCTGGCTGGGTGAGAGGTTCATACACTGATCAGCACTGATGTGGAGCTGCCACGGCTCTCAATGTAGTGAGTAGGTATTGAGTGGATTTCCTATTTCTGAAGCTCACACTTGAAAATGTTGGGCAGAAAATCTTTTGCTTTCATTTTGGGCTTTTATTGTCTAATTTCAACCTGTCATAGGGAACGAAATCTGGACCTACAGCTATCCAAGCTCCCTTCATTCTGGGCAGGAGGGCCCAGATCTGCACACAAACCGCTTAGAAGACCTGCTGGTTTCAAATGAGGTTTTCGAACTGAGCTGTCCAGGATTCAGTTCAGTACTCTCATGAGAGTTTTTCAATTTGGCTTTTAGGACAGAAAAGTACAAATGATCTTATTTCTGGACACAGGTATGGAAGGAAGAGAGATGGAAAGAAGGAAGAAGAGAAAGATACACTGTGAGGGAGAGAGTTAAATATCAAAGAACAAATGCTTGTGAAGTCTTCTCATTGCTGATGACTTTCACTTCAAAGTCCCAGAGTTTTAAAGGCATCTCGTAAATCATCTACTTCATACAGTGGCTGCAGAACAAAATATAAGCGATAGGTCATTTATCAAGTAACCAGGAGCCTATAAAGATGGACAAAAGAATGGCATGAGATGGGATGAGAGGTGGAAGAGGATGAGGAGTGGGAATATGAACAAAGTTAGGAGAAAGAGGTATAAGCGGCATGAAAGGTGATGGCACAGGAAAGAATGAAATGACAGATGGCAGAGATGAGTAGTAAAAGCAGAGAACTATTGCAAGGAAGAGAGGAAGAAGGTAAGGGAAGAGGCACAGGAAGGAGAGGAAGAATCAGTCCTTACCAGGAGGATTCGTCGGAGTTTCCTGGACAGATGGACAGAGTTTTCGTGCAGCCCTTCCCAGGCTTTGAATGTCTTTTCCCTGTTCTCCACAAATGTGTTCCAGCAGTAGAAGTAATCTATGCAAGGCACAGGGGCATTAAAGCGTGCTCAGGTCTGCTCCAGAGAGCACATTAACCTCTCCTAGGATCACTAAATCATCATATCCTGACATAGCTTTCAGTTACCTCTCCCCTGCCCATTTTACCTTTGAAAGTCATGATGGCAATTTGGGCCCCAGCCCGGTGCAGGCGCCTTAGCCCCTCAGGCTCTGCCTTGCGATCCTCACAGAAGTAGAGGCGGGCCGTGAAAATGCGCAGGGTCAAGTTTGGGTAGGCACGAAGGAAGTCAGCCACATGGCGGGCACAGTCATAACAGGGGCTCCAGGAGGTGAACCATGTGATGCGGTAACAGCGGCCTGGGTCCAGGTCCCAAGCTGAGATGTAGCGTAGGAAGAGAACCTCCACATGGCAACCCATCTTCATGAAAGAGGAAGAGGGACAAAGCATGAGACGGGAATGAAGAAGGCTATTAGGGGAGCAAGGAGGGAGGTTTGAGCTGAGTGATGTGTGAGAGGAGAGTGAACGAGGTGAGAGGGAGATCTTAGGGTCAGTGTGCAGAAGAAGAAGACATAGTGTTATGTAATTGGATGACTAGAATAGGAATGTGTGGGAGCAAGGTAGAAAAATTGAGGTACTGTTAAAGCAGCAGGGACTATATGGATGTCTTGCTAGTAACATACTTGTGGGTAGCACGAGATACAGATCTACCTGGAGGCTGCATCTCATAAACATTATATACCAGTGTAGTGTCCAATCTTGTGGATGCACGTGCCAGAGATGTTGCTGCTTGCAGCTCTTCTTTCCCTGCTGCCCCAGGTGAAAGAGCTGCATCAACCTTAACATGGATATAAGAATAGGATGCCAGCATGTTCCTCATACCTTGTTACGCAGGTATCCAAAGTCCAGGGAGCATGAAGTAGCACTGTCACGGCGCTTCACAACATAACAGAGGTAGGTTTCACGACGGCCTTTGGCCCAGCGCAGGTTCTTGAAATTGTAGAGGAAGAGCCTCCTCTTCATCAAGAGGCTGAAGGAGAAGATGAGAGAATTTAGATTAGCCCCATCCTGGAGTCAGCAGCTGGCCACACCTATGTTGAGGGCTCAGCAACAAAAATATCTCCATCAAGTTCAGACCTCCCAGTGTGAAAAAAACATCAGTAATTTGCATGCAGTATTTTAAGGAAAGGGTGCAGGCATGACTGGGTATGAAGGAGGTGAGGAGGTGACCTCGTGAGTGGAAACAGTAAGTGAATTAGTAGTGATTAATCAAACAGCAACCATGTCTGAGCAGAGTGCAAAAGTATCTTCAAATGTCCCAAGGATGGACACAAACAAGAGCAACGTGTGAGGGTATCTGGGAAGAGAAGATGTGGGAAGATGAGAGGGTCTGGAGTTCAGTGATCAAAGTATATCCCTTCTGCTATGTGAAACCCTTATAAGCACTGGGGCAATTAAAGGATCAAATCAGAGACTTTTTAGAGAAGACTGGACTGTTTCTTTCTATCCTTTCCCAAAGGAAGAGAGTCGCTGGAAGTGTTCAAGACTAGGGATTAGAAGGTAGGGCAGGGCGCCATATGCTAGTTGACAGAAATAAGTACTAGGGTAGGCATGCTGACACACCTCTGTGTGTTAGTTCCATTCCCACACTAGGTAAGCAAAGAGATTGGTAAGGGCCTGATCCCATGCCAGATGTCCTGCTGCGGAGAGGTAGCAAGAAAATGGGGAGGATAAGATAGTCTTGAGCCTTATTCAACAGCCTAAATGTAAAGTGGAGGTACATCTGAGAACTGCTGTGTTCACTGTGGTAAGCTATTCACCTCCCCCACAGCAATGCAAAATAGAAGTGAATGTGTTAAAAATAATAATGTCCTTTGTTATCTTTCTCTCTAGTAAGCTGGTGTTCAGCCGGGAGCTGGGGCCAGTGTAAGAGATGTAGAGCTGAGTTTTCTGGGAGTCTCCACTGGGGTGTGGGAAAGGGGAATTCATATTAGTTATGAATTTCCTGATCTAAATATGAGAATCTAAGCAAGGAATATTTCTTATATAAACACTTTATCTATTTCCCACACCCCTTCTATGTGTGGCAGATCCTCAGGTGGTTTAGGGAGGACAACCCAGAAAATTACATGGTAAATAAGTGGGTATGATAGTTCAGAGAACTGCAAAGCTCTTACCTGGGGTATATAACAAGAGCAAAAAAACAGTAAAGTTTCCACAAAAATATTTGCTTTCAAAATGTTTCTGATTTCCTTCCCACAGTCCCTTTCCTTGCATATTTCTATTTTTCCTCTTTTCAAAGGTCTTACTCCTGCAGGGCAGAATGGTGTTGCAAAAACCAGTGAAGAATGAGAAGTAACAGCAACAACAAGAAAAGAACATTTGGGCCCTTTCAGTGTCAGGACAAAGTGAAGACTGTAACAAGAACATTTTGAGTCACAAGGAGCCATTTGTGTGTCTAGAAATATTCCTTAACAACTATTCCTGTTTTCTCTACTCTCCAGAACTGACTATCACTGAGGATTTTTACTAGGAAGAATGACCATATGAGAAGAAAAATGAATGAACAGATGTTATGGGAAGCAACTGAGAAGATCTGCAGCTAAAAGTACAAAGTGATGGCTGCAACTTCTACAGCATAGAAGCACATTGCATAGTTCAAGAGAAAGCAGCAAAGACACGGGAGCTGTGATTGTACACAAGCACTGAACAGGGATTTTCTCCTCAAATAAAGATTCATGAAGCAATCCTGGAGTCAGAGAGAAAGCCCCTGAGTGTGCGAATGATATGCAATTATGCAGAGTAATTTAAGAGCAAGTAGAAGAATCCAGTGCTGGAACAGTTTGTGCCTAAAAGCACAAGGAGAGAGCAGCAGAAACAGTAAGATTGAGACATGATGCAAGAGGGAGAATAGGTGGAGACAGAAGAGTGGGCAGGGATCAAAATACTTAAGCAGCATCTAAATGTTCATCTTTCTGTTATATTTATTTTTGTTTGTTTCTAGAAAAGAAAAAGAACGAAAAGGAACAGAGAATAGTCACAAGAACGAAATGACAGAAAGAGAAAAGGATACAGGCTGGTTTACAGTCAAAGAGAGAAAGAGTGATGGGTACAGAGAGCTGCAAGGTGTGAGAGTAGAACAGGGAGGGGATTTAGATCACTGAGTCATACGGAGAGAGGGAAAAGGACAGTAAGCACCAGATGGACAGCAGTTTAATTCTAAGACCTAATTTATTCTATCAGCAAGAAATTGGAGGCATTCATTTTACCTGTCCATGACAGCTGGGTCCTCTCTCAGATGAGTGGGTTGCACAGAAGTTGCCTCACAGGCTCTGACTGTTCAGCCCTCAGACTGGGTGCACAGAAATGAGGAGTGCCCTGTACTTCCCTTCCCCATTCACCCCTATCTACTCCTGCTGGGTTTCAGACGGTGTGTCTAGGGGAGGAGTTAGAAGGGGCCCTGGAGCTGTACGAGCCAAAGAGCAAAGGGTTAAAATGTGAAGGGACACTAGTTCTGAAAGATGCTCTGCACTCATTGGCTGCCTCTCCTCATTGCACTTGCCATTGGGCCCTCCCAGTTTGCAAAATTATTCTGAATTAATATCAATAACATAACGAGGCAGGAAGCATTGTCTAGTGGTTAGAGGGGGGCCTGGGAGTTGTGTATCACTAACATGAATGTGGGCAAAACCACACTACCCCTCTGGGCCTCTGCTCACACAGCTGTGCAGTGATGATGGTGATGCTGACCTTCCCCACCAAGGAAGCAGCAGGGGTGGCCTGTGACAGTGCCCTGTGAATCCAGGTGGAAAAAGCTCAGGGAGCACAAAATTGTTGACTCTTCCATTTATTCCAGAAAGGTTTGGCAGCTGCTTAGCAGCATGTGGGATCACCAAATACGAAGAGGAGTGAGAAGAGACCTACCTAGCTCATGGAAAAGGCATAGGGGTGGTGTGCAGAAATTGGGCACGTGGCCCCTGTTTGACGCTTGAGTGACATGTATACTGAGATGTGTCAGCATGAAAGGAGCAGGCACTAAGCCAAATCACAGAACTGTATGCAAAAAACCCGCTGAGCATGACTCAGGCCCCTATCCTACTGAGCACACACAGCTGGAAACAGTACTGGAACCAGCAAGCTTGGGATGGGGTGCAGAATCCCTCCTCTGGATGTCTCATGGCAGCATTGCCTTCACTCATCAAGCCTGTGGTTACATGCAGGTGTGCTGAGGCTTGCTTTCACCATGTGCACTCTTCACTTTGCTAACAGAGTTTTCTACTTCTCAGGCTCTGCTCCACTGCAGCACTGCTGAGGCGACCATCCCCTCCCCAGGGCTGAGGGACAGCCAAGGAGAACGTCCAGCCAGGCATGGGTGCTGAGGAGGCAGGCAGGGGCTATCCTGCTCCATTTCTTCCTCAAGCTGGGCATGACTGTGAGCACTACAGCCCTTTTGTTTACCTCATGCTACGGTAGTTCTTCATTTTTTCTCTGCTTGATTTACTTTCTTTATTAATTTTACCGGCTTTCAGCTTGCTGCTAGAACTGCATGAAGCCAGTATATGCAAAAACATGAGTTGACAGACCAGAACAGACTACTCTAGCCCAGTACTTTAAGAGTGGCTGGTAATGTATACTTCAAGAAAAGAAGAAGTCCTGGAAGGTCCAGGACTGGACTGTCCTACTCCTTGGGGAAATGTATTCCTGGCTTCACAGAAGTAGGGCACATACTCAACAGACACACAATTTAGCAGCTTCATTGCCAAGAGTTGTGGCAGTTATGCTCCTTGGAGATCTGGCTTTTAGTGTTCACCCAATGACAGAGCAGACTGCATCCCTTATCAATCCCTGTCCTATGTAACAGATTAATAGAGGACATTCCTGCTACTAAAACAGCTGCTCCCTTTCAGCCTTTGCTCTGGCAGAACCTTATGACAAATATCCCAGGTCAGTACCAGAGTCATTTTATCCTGCTTTCTTATTAATTTTTTCTTTCAGTAATGCAAGGAGAATGTCTATTACACATGAAAAGTAAAAAAAAAAAACAACCCACACCCTTGGAAATTTGCTTCTTGAGGTGGACTGTCTATGTTTCATCAGATAAATTAAGGTAGCTTTGGCTTTACTCTTGTTCTGGTTCCTAATTTTTAGATCCAAACATTTATGGAAAATTTTGCAGAATTTTTTCCGCATTAAAATGAGTAAAAAAAAAAAATTCTGGTCAGCTAGATTGTACCAATAAATTAAATTTGTGAGATTTATGTGTCAATTCTCATAAAATGTTGAAATAGATTCTTTCTCAGGTTCTGCAAACCATTGGAATGTATTCTTCAAGATTTAAAACCTCAGTCCTTTTCCTTAAACTTTGATATTCTGCACAGAGACAAGAAAGAACAAATGAACAAACAGATGAGTTATATCACTCTTTGGCAGTGCTGGCAAGTCTAACTGCTGATGAAAGCTTTCTAATATCCTTCATTTTGACCAGCCACTTCCCTCTCACTGTTAATGTGGATGCCCAAAGCCAGTAGCAGCAGTTCTCTGCCTCTAGCTTTAATTCCCAGAGCAGGAATGTGTTGGTGTCAAAGCTAGCAGTGGATGTCTCATAGCAAGTCTAGGGTTACTTCTTGAGAGGGACCCTCATCTCCTTTGCTGTTCTTCTTATGGCAGAAGACGCAACCTTTCTTGCTCATTAGCAGAGGTCACCTATGATCTGGTTAAAAAGTTTTTAGCAAAAAAGCGTGGAAAGGTCACTGACCCCTGGTCTATTTGCTAGTCCATCTTCCTCCCTGGCTGTAAATTGCCAAATCTTTAATATCTGGTGGGATTTTTTTTGAGGGGGGAGCTAATGTACATGCGGAGAGATTTTGACCACACTTTTTCTTTCCTTTCTGCACAATGCAAAATTATTTGGAGAAGGGACTGGGTGTGAAGGAGCAAAAGGGTTTTGCAAATTATGATTAAATCTGTGTTCTGATTAAAGCTCAGGTCAGTTAAACAAGGCTAATGGGGAAGGCTAGGAAAGTTCTCTGTATTGCAGTGTTTGGTGTATTATTTAGAAAGATGCACTGATCCAGCTTATCATGATTACAGAATGATGCCCCAGCACCCCTTCAGGTATCTCATACTCAGGGATTTATTCCCTGCATAAAAATGAGAACATCAGAGAATTAAAAGCAGACTGAAGAGTGGAGTAGAGGACGAGAAGGAAGGTTAACATCACCAGAAAGCAAAAAGAGAAGAAATCAGAGAGCAAAAATGTGGTGAATAATTAAAAGTAATTATCTAAACCCAAAGCTGAGTAGAAGTTGCTTGTTTAGTCAACAGGAAGTTGTGTGCTGTTGTGTACTGATATAAATACTTTTTCCATTCACCTCCTGCTCAGAAATCACATTTTGAAACGACCGCCAGCATCAACAGTTGGTTATTTCCTACACTGAGCATAAGAACTGCAACCACCTGCTTCCCTTGCCTCAAGCGAAATTCTCAAGCAAAAAACTTTCTCTTCTTGAAAAGTGCTGCTGCACCATAGACGCAAGCCTGCACAGATGCCTCAAAGAGGGCAAAAGCAGAGCTCCTTGTATCTAGAAACAGGCAAATATACAAGTCGATATGCTTATTTTTTATAAGCACATTACACTGTACTCTGTGTTTATTCCACTAAGATTCATTGTCCCACTTTGAAGGACAGATTGAACACAGAAGTAAAACAGTTCTGTTGAGCAGACCACTCCCACTGCTCAAATCTCAGGTGTGAAAATAATCAGCACTACATGTGGAGGCTGTTTGCCCCATGGGGCAAAGGGCCTTGTCCCTACATCTGCCACCTCTTCCTGTGATGCATCTGTGGACATCATGACTGGGAAGAATGTTTCAGCAGTGGTATGGCAAACCACTGCCTTTCATGGTGCGGAATATACAGCACCACAGAGATGTAGGAAAGCTCTGAGGATGTGTGTGAAGTCCACTTGGGGTGGATGTGACTGGGAGAAGTGTGTGTTAGGTGGGGGTAGGCTGCAAATGAAAATTTAAAGCACTACGAGGCAAGTGCCACTGAAAAGGCATCTGTGTTAGATGAGAGCAGCAGCCAAAATCACAAGAAGGAAGTGAGAGGGAGAGAAGGTGGAAATTCAGGATGCGTGGAAGTGCTACTGAGAGAGTGGGTTTATGTAACTGACCTCCACCTTGTTACTATTGCATGCTGCAGGATTGTAGATGATGCCATTGATGTAGAATTGAGGGCTGGTTGCTGGGTGTGCACTAAGATCATACTTTATTATGCATGTCACTAGTAATTTGGCTTTCCAGGCTCAAACTGCAAAACTTTTACCTAGAGGTTTGCCATAGTTTATTTTTATTCTGCTGCTGAGTATGTGTTTTTGCTGGAGGATGAGGCAAATTAAAGTTATTGAACTGAGTACACAGTTTTCAGCTGCAGTCCTATGAGTGCCTCTCATTCCTTCCCTGAAGCTCTCTGCTAGCCCTGCCTAATGAACATAATCCTGCTTTTATGACACCACATTTTTTCTCTGACCTCTTGTATTAATCCCTCCATCATGCCACCAGGTCACAACAGCTCCATCCCTTGCAACGAGTAACCGACAACTTCTGGGATCACTATTTGTAGAAGGAAAGGAACCAGGTTGGTTGAGGAGTATGAGAGTACTGAATGTCTTCTGCACCATACACGAAGGTAAAAAATAAGACTAGAAACCAAGTAAATGCAGGAAATATCCTCACATGCCTTCACCAGCTCTGTGACATGTATGACAGCTTATCTCATTTACAGCAAGAAAACCACGTAGTCTGCAAATCAAAGGAGAATGTACCTTCCCCATACTGAGAGTTGGACTTGGGGAAATAACTAGCAGAGCTGCTTGCACCTTGCTACTTCCCATAACAGTGCGTGCAACTCCAGCCTCAGGTATGCCCTGCCCATCTGACTTGACTTCTGACTCTGTACTGTGCAGACCTGGAGAACATCCCCTTTTTGCACAGGGTACTGCAGGTGACATTCCAGCATTACTCCAATCTGCAGCACAGCCTCCTGGTCTGGACAGCCCAGGCCTGCTCCGAGTCATGCCTTTCCCTTAGTGCAAGTGACTGGCTCCATATCTCTACAATCTTCTGCTAGTCACGGAGAGAAACTCAATTTTGCACCGCAGTTTTTCAAAATGAGAGTCACCTCTTCACTGTGGTTATGGTTTCACAGACTATAGTTGTCTCTTATTAGATCCTGTTTGTGCAGTTGCTGCAGCTCATGCTATTCACTGCAAAAAGAGCTTGCACCTGGCACCTGGGTGGTAAATCCTGATTTTTATTTTCCTTTTTCAGTAAATTTTATTTCTGAGAAAGGCTGTGACAAAAGTGCTTGGAAGCTCACTAAAGAGCAGTATGTTTCATGTTTCTTGGCTTGCAGTGATAAGTTGAGAATTCCCTGCAGTTTTATAAGTTTTTCTTGGCTGGAGGTCCTCATGAACAGTGTTCTTGCATCTTGCAAATTTTTCTTAAGAAAAAAAAAACAAAACACAAGTGCTTTCAGAAGACTCAAGATAGCCTTGCTAGTTCTTTTCTTACTTTCCTTAGAGCTCAGAGCTGCTCATATGTTCTTATCACTTGACACACACGGAAGGATGGTGGGATGCCACCATTATGCTCCTTAACGGCAACATGGAAGGTCAGACAGAACAATTAGTACACTGACACCCTGGCCCTCTTCTAGGAGGCCCAGTCCTCAGGTCCATGGAGTTGGAATGAGAAACCCATCATGAGGTCAATGAAGAGAGAGAGGTGAAAAGTGATTTTCATTGCATGATGAAGTTCTTTGCTATGATAATTTTGCTGCCTTACCTCCTTACTAGTGCACTGCTATGTCTGGCTGTACTGTACTCTTATCATCAGTATTTCTTCAGCCATGACTAAATGGGAACCTCCCAAGTTTCTGCTGTAAGCACTGAGGTTAGAGTTAAGAAACGCTGAGCTAGCTGTCCGGACAGGGGAAGGCGTACAAAAGTATGAAAACTTCCCAGCTGATTTCATTGTTTAAAAATACCCTTTCTGGTTCCAGCCAAAATCATGGATTTGGCTTGGAAAGCCTGAAGTAATGCTCCTAGCAGTACTCTCAAAGAAGACAAATGGCAAAGGAGCTGGCAGAGACTATGAGGAGTTCAGCTGCCTTTCCTAACACAAACTAAATAAGTTACCAAGATACCAGCTGATAGACAAAGGATCTAGGAGAAATGGAGTAATTATGATGCTGGGCTCAAGAAGAGCTGATGAGAAATAACAGGATCAACATTCACCCTGCACCATGCATAAAAGAAATTCTTTTGAACCCTTCTTCAGCAGCAAGAATAAAACTGAAGGGTAAGACTCAGCTTGGAAAAAAGCATGCTTAATTTGTAATTGAGTAAAATGGCAAACATTGCTTGTTGTAGCTGCTCTGTGCCACTTGAATACCAGACAAGAGACACAGAGAGCTGTAAGCATTTTTCAGTGGGTACATTTTCTGTCAGTCTGACTTCAGTGCTACAAGGGAATAATCTATGCAGTAAGTTTCACAGGAATGCTTTGAGCATAGAAATGCTTTGTGGATACAACATACCCATTGCAAAATACAGCATGCTGACATGTGTATTGGTGTGAAACCACAACCTTAGTCAAGACATCATGTTGGTAGACTGTTGGCTTTCATGTTCAAAATAACTTTCTGCTGTACTTTCCACTGCTGCTCCAGCCCCTATGGTAAGAAGCTAAGAAGCCAGAGAAAGTGGCAGGAGGATCCAAATCCTCCAATCCTCCAGTCTCCAGGTGAGCTGATTATGAGAGCAATGTCTGTCTACAAGAAGCACAAATGAATGAGATAACACATGACTCAAAAAGGGAACTGAAGTCTAGTTAGTATACAGAAACAACAACATCACCAAGCTGGGGCTCCGTAGCCTGGACAAGGGCAGCAGAAGTGAACTTGGTGCTTCTAGCTCCTTAAAGTTCAACAAAAAGCAAAGGAGAAGGTGCCAAGAAAGCAGTGAAGACCAAGGAGAACCTGACCCTTGGTTGGCACATAGTAGCTGTTACTGTGAAGAATAGTCCCAAGGAAAGCCAACAAGCTGGCAGCCATGATAGCCAAGAAAACAATCAAGAGACTAGAAAATATGAAAGCTGACAGACCAAAAAAGGCAAAGGTCCCATCTAAGGGCAACACAGCGAAAATCAAGGCTGCCAAATGTAGAGCAGAGAAACTGAAAGTGGCCCAGGCTAAGAGGGCAGTGCATGAGAAAAATGGGCTGTATTGAGCACAAGCAAAGAGTCCTGCTTCAGGGACACAGAGAATAAATTCTTTAATTGATTAATTCATTTCATTCAGGTTTTGCATTTTTTCATGCAGTTCCCCGAAAGGAAGAAAATTAACTGTAATAATTAAAATATCTTGATTTGAAAGAAAACTCAGGTTTTGTATTTTTTTTTCTATTTTCTACATTATGCTTGTAAAGGAGAGAGAGCCAGTCTTTCCTCAAAGTTGCACAGCAAAATGAGCAGAGGCAACAGATCAGCTGAAAAAAAGGAATTTGTGGTTTAAGATCAGGAAAATATTCTCCATTGTACCAGAGAGGCTGTGGGTTCTCCATCCTTTCCAGTTGCTTCAAGCTCAGCTGACCTGGGCTCTGAGTAATTTGATTAGTCTTGGTTAGCTCTGATTGCTGTTAACATAGTTTAATCAATGATCTTAATAGGGATCTCAGTGAGGACACATTTAAAAAACTGTACATTTAATGTACATTTATTCTTACATTTAAGCAGGTGAGTTCTTGTGTTTCTTCTTACTCAGAAACATTTAATGCATATAGTTATTTATATAAATAATAATGCATTTATATTGTACCTATTTGTTAATGTCTAATTTGTGACACACTGTATTTGGATGGAAAGTGAAATCTTGTTAAAATATCCAAAACAATGGTCTGAAAGAGCATTTAGTCATTAAATCAAGCCTTGCTCTGCGGATTACTTTTACCAATTCAGTTGTTTGATATACTGCAACAGATTGGCAAGAAAAACATGCAGCTTGCATTTTAACTGATACATTATTGAAAACATTTTTATTAAAAGAAAATCGCTTTCATTAACAGCAAAATCATAGAATCATAGAATAGCTTAGGTTGGAAGGGAACTTAAAAATCATCCAAATCCAACCCCCGTGCCACAGGCAGGGTTGTCTCCCACTGGATCAGACTGCCCAGGGCCTCATCCAACATGGCCTTCAGTGTCTCCAGGGATCGGACATCCACAACTTCTCTGAGCAATCTGTTGCAGTGCCCCAGCACTCTCTGAGCAAAGAATTTCCTCCTAACATCTAAACGTAAATTTCCCCTCTTTTAGTTTAAAGCCATTCCCCCTTGTCCTATCACTATCAGACCATGTATAAAGTTGGTCCCCCTCCTGCCTATAAGCTCCCCTTCAAGTATTGGAAGGTTACAATGAGGTCTCCCAGAGCCTTCTCTTCTCCAAGCTAAACAAGCCCAGTTCCTTCAACCTTTCTTCATAGAAGAGGTGCTCCGGCCCTTTGATCTGCTGACAGAAATACACTGCAAATACAAAAGAGCTCATGAGTCAAAGCCTGACTCTACACAGTGTCAGGCCTGTGCAGATGAGAGCTCCATTTATAGTCACTCAGGCTGAGGTTGTTTTTATTGTAACAGTGTGAAATAAGGACTCAGTAGTGCCAGCCAGGAAGAAACATTGATTCTAGTGGATAGAGTTGTGCAACAATATGCTTTGTGTGCTTCAGCCTTGAAGAATGATGGGATGCCATTAGATGCAGTTTGATGGGTAATTTGGGCCACTGCCATTTTTGTTCTAGAAATACTATCTAAATGTAGTCCTCTTGACTGCTTGCACAAGAATAGACACTGCTCAGAATCCTCCATGCACTGAGTGCTCCATCTTTGTAACAGAAATATGATGTACAGTTAGCATCTGATGAATCCACATGAAAGTCAAAAAATTTCCTGATCTTCTTGACCTATATGTATGCTATTTAATGTAGTACATCTTTCAGTTTTCCCTATTTATGAGTTAAATGTAACTAGAGAACAGATTCTTTGCTTACAGGGTGATGTATCACAGTTCTTCTTTTACCATTTTACCACCATACCAACTTAACATTTTACTTGGAGACAGTAATTCTTTACGAGTATGTCATGGCACATGCTTAGTTAGAAGACATGTTTTCAGCACACATCTCATGGGCTGGGAGGAGTTATCATTGTGCTCCCCAGCTATGAACTGTCAGAAAAATCTAGCGCATCCATCCATGGGAAATAAAAAAAATAGAAAAATAGCTGAGGATAATTTTCTCTATCTGTAGAAAAAATAATGAGCTCCTAGAAAGACCTATGATTCACAAGTGAAGGGTAGGTAGCAGCTCAGGAATGAGCTAGCAGGGAGTAAAAAGGTCCAAATGGCAGATTTGGGCTGGAGTCAAGTCTGCCCACAAAGCTGGAGGAAATACAGCTAGACACAAATAAACTCAGACACATGAGATTTGCCAAGAACAACAGAAAATAAACTTTCTTTTAATGTTTTGTGTGTATTATATGGACTTTAGCATTAAAACAGTGTTCTCTGGGGGGGGGGGGGGGGAGCACCTCTTCCTATCCCCGCTGAAAGCAAGCAATAGAAAGATTTCTATCTATTCCCCAAATTGTATGAATGTTATATTTCTATATTCTGTACAGTAGCTATGTTATGCAGTTATATATGCATATATCAGCTTATATTCAACTCTAAATACAGGGTGGAGACTTGCCCTAGTCCTGTTTCCAAGAGGGGTAGGATGTGAGGAGGAGGCCTCACAGGCATCCCAGCAGAGAAACCAGTGACTGCAAGTTACTTGATTAGCTTTGAGATAAAGTACTTGGTGCCCTTCTCTCTACAGAAACGTGTACTCAGTTTAATAATAAGTATAATAATAAGTACGCAAGAGGAGCAACATCCTCTGTGTAGGAGGGCTATGCTTGTATGTATATATATGCAGTCACTGCATAACTTGGAATTCTTTGTCCTGTAAAATGGATTAACATTTAAAGATTTAGCCCATTTAGCCAATTTTGACCTTATATAGAACAAACATGTCTCTGCAGGGTGTCCTTCTGTAAACGGAGGATGTAATGCAGCTTCTATCTGCATACAACAGAAATCCAAGTACTGTGGAGAGGCTCTTACATGAAACATTTTTCTCCTCAATTTTCTGAGAATTCTACCTCCGCACAGCAAATTGTTCCTTATATTGCGTTACTCTGGCCGTTCAGCAGACCATTGTTCCTGCCAGGCTGAATGGTACTCAGTTTAGTAGCAGAGTATATTATGTTGAGTGTGAATATCTGCTTTAGCAAGCTACCTTTCTATTAGAGCTGGGAACAGTGCTCAGAGATCCTCACTGATCTTCTGCTGCAGTGAGATAGATGCTGAGCTCAGGTGCTCTACAGAACAGTTGGTCATGCTACCAAAACCCACAAAGTGTGATTAAGACACTTCAGACAGCTCTTCCCCACTCCCCCTATCCAACCTCATAATGAACATTGACCATATACCTGGAAATGTTTTCTGTGCAGCTGGAAAGCGAAGTTCTCTAGCAGTCAACAGACATCCAATGCTACCAGCGTGAATTATTTTCCCAAGGTTGGCCTGCTCATACCTGAGGATATGTCCACCTCCCCACCAGCACCTGGCTCTGTACAATACAGCACACACAGAGAACCTGCAGGAAAATCCAAGGATCTCAGATAATGATTCCTCTACCACATCTCATTCCAGTTTGTGACTCCTTTCTGTGTAGAAGACACCAGGTCAGGAGGTAGGAACTCAAGTGGAGATACTGAAAGCAGACTCAGCAACTGGAGAGTGTAGATATAGACAGATCAAACAAGTCATCAGGACGAGCTAATTCATTGCCTCTTGCCCTGTCCTTCACCCCAGAAGAAGCAAGTTCCCAGTTCTTTAAGGACACACATGTTCTTCAGGCTCTCTTGGGCTTAGGAACAGATGTAGCCATACTTCCTGCTTCCTGAAACTTGGCTGAAATGGGTATCAAGAGTTTTCTTCAGTGGAAAGGGAAGAACAGAGGAGAGGAGAGAAGAGGAGAGATGAGAAGAGGAGAAAGATCTCTCTTCTTGAGAACATAATCTTCTTGAGAAAAACATAATGCCATATGAAATCCAGAATTCTTTCTTTTGGTAGTATTTTTGTGAGGGAGGCAGTGGGCTTGAAATGAAGAACTTCCCAGAGGTAGTTATAAATCATCTGCTGCCATACAGGGACAATGAGGTTTGCCTTGGGTGGAGGTCAGCTCATCTCACAGTCCTGTCACTTTTCTGAGTCCAGCAGACACAGAGTAAACTCAGTAGCTGGAGACTGGGACTGGAGAGGAACAGTCTGACTAAGCATATCAGAACTCATACTTGTGCCATGCAAGAAACCTAGGCCAGGGCATAAAGCCTCATGCATAAAGGCTTGCACTCGTCTACATGAGACGCAGTTTAGGGAATTTCTGCCATTGGAGAGGACACTTCATCTCCATTCATGTTTCTCTGCAGAGACAATACACAGTTATAAGGACCTCTGGGAAATGAGCAGATCATGGCCTGCCAAACAGAAATTGAGAGAAAAGGGGAGCATCCCACATCCTCAGCAACAGATTTAAAAGACAACAGCAGCCACCATGACAGACAGGGGACTCTGTGCACTACAGCACCTGAAGAAGAGGATGTGGGAGAAGGCACAGAAGCAAGGAAATGGTGGGGGAATCACAACAAGCAAGAAGGACTTGTCTTGGGTTGTAGGCAGGGGTGATGATTTCTCTTCTCTCTCTTCTTTTTCTCTTCTACTGTTGGTAGCTCACAGAGCATCAGGCCTCCTGCGCTGCTGCTCCAGGAGCTGTTCGCAAGAGAGATGTGGGAGTTGCCCAGATCGGCGAAGACGTCGAGAAGGAAGGCCAGCCAGCTGGCGACAGATCTCATCTGAAGACAAAGCAGATAAACACATGTTGACAGATAATCAGAGTTTCCTTCACACTTGTCACTACCAGAAAAGTTAGTAGTATATCCTTCACTGTGTCTACAGAAACTGTTTTAACTGCTGACTCCTCACGTACAGGAGGCAAGTGAATAAAACCTTAGGCTTTTTTTCATTTTCTTCTCACTTTATTAATGCATAATATATGTAAAAAATCACACATCTTTTGCTGCAACAGCAAAGACTACATAAGAAATCTAGATTGGATTTATTTATTTATTTATTTATGAATAGAAATACTGAGAGTTACTTTTTAACCTCAAAGGAATTTGAGTAAAGGCTTGTCTGGGGTTAGCAGAGCGTGATGAAAACCAAGCAAATTCAAGGCACAAACAAGGGTTCTCAAAATTTTCATAGCATAATATCTACCTCCCAGTGGTTTTCATGGCATGCGTACTGGGTGCAAGCCTGCATGGAATCAGAGTTCCCCCCAGATTAGTCCAGGGAACATATTATACGTAGATTGGGGCTGGGAAAAAAGTTAGTTTGGAGACAGTATCAGATGGATGCAGTTATTCTTCTATTCCCTCTCCTGGGCTATCTTGTACTGTAGCTCACCTTGCATGACCTCATTCTCCTTGCAGACCATGCGAGAGCACACCTCCTTGTTTATAACGTACATGCGACGCACACTGGGGGATCACCGGGAATATGCCAAGGACAGCAGAGAGAAGCACAGGAATAAAAAGAAACAAAAAAGAGACAGGAAATAAACATAAACTCATGTTTATATATTTTAAAATAATTAGTCCAGAATAAGGCTATTGTCAAAAGAATGGTAACTTCTGTCAAGACTTCATGGTACGGCCAAGTGACTTACACGAGGATTACAATACAGGACACATAGTAGCTCCTTAGTGCTGCTCAGATAATAGATATTATGCTGCTTTAATTAATCACTTTAAAAGGCAGCTCTGAGGGTAGGATTAATCTCACCAAGTGGTTCCTTGAAGGAAGCTGTAGTTTCCAGAGGAAACAATTGCTGAACTGGATGTGCCATTTCTGGACGGCTTTTAGGGCTTTTCTTGGAGACTGCTGTTTTCTTACCTGGTAACACAGAGGTAGCTGATGCACTGCTTTACTGGTTTGTGAACAGAGTACAGGCGAGTGCAAGGGAACTGCTCCTCACGACAATCTGAGAACACACAGAGTCCAGCATAATTGGCAGGTGTATGCATTCTGGCCACATCTTGTTTTACTAGGTACTGTCCTCCAAGCTTCTAGTGAAAGCTGCTAGCATCTATTTTCCATTCTCATGTAAGAGATGCGAACGTTTTAGAGAAGGGGAAAATAGGGCAAATATTTCTGATCAACTTGCCTCATAAGATAAAAGTAAGGGAAAGTGAAGTACAAAACAAGCCTACTGGGAATTCTCAACACGGAAGGCACAGTCTTTGAAGAGGACAGATACAAATAAATAAAACATAAATTGTAGTTGCACATTTAACACATTTCTAATAGATCTACATTCTTACACTTTGGGATACAAACTTGGACAATCAACCCCATAGTTAACTATGATGAGTTTTCTTGAATTTCCTTCTGAAATACTAGCTCTTGGCCACTCAGCATGCCTGGTCTAGTGATCTGTCAATTCTTCCCACCCTGGGCAAGCCACGCAGTGAAAGGTTTCAGTTTCCGCTCCTGCCATTATCCAGTACTCTTAATGCAAGGAACAGGATGAAGTGAATTTTCCAGCAGCTCTCAGGAGACAAAGTTTGGTGCTCATCCAGCACCTGCCTGGAGAGGTAGCAAGGTGGGTGAAAGTGCAAACTTAAACATACCTGATGAAGCTGTTGTAGTTTCACTGTGAGACTGATCTGAAAGACAGAAAGGTAGCAAAATTAGTGTGGTTTACCATGATTTCTTCCTAGACATTGGCTTATTAAAACAAATAACTGGAAAGCTCTTTCGAAAACCTTCCCTTGTAACTTCAGATGTGGAAAAAGATTTCTTTGTTACTTGCACAAAGTAAAAGAAGGTACAAACCCAATGTGAATCTAGTGTCAGCTATCCAGCCAACAATGGTAAAAATCTGTCCAAGCTTTACCATAAAGCATTACCACTACTGTTCAAAATCACACCATAAAAGGCATCCTGATTTATAATTCAAAAGGCTGAGTACATGTCACTGTAATTGCCATCCATTTAGACAAAGCAAAGAAGCCTGTGACTGGCTAGACCAGCTAGACCAGCTGGTTCTTTAATGCTTATGACAAGAGAGCAAAAGAAGGTTGGTTTTATTTTTCCCTGTTATAAACCAATCCACCTGTACCACAGTAAAACAGTACATCTTATTATTCACCCAGTGACACACTGGAAAGGGACTCAGAGGACTTGTCAGGTGCAAGTTTTCATCATTGGTAATAGAAAAATCCTGCACTCTTCCTGTGTCAACCAGAAGCACAGACAACATACATGGACATAGAGAAAAGGAGTATCTTGGGCACTGGGACTCCAGTGAGGGACTTTCAGGGAATGTGGAATTCTAAGTGTTCAAGGGACAGAGCGAGGAGAGGGAAGATGGGTCTGCAACACTCAGCTGTGAATCGACAATAAACTAACAAGGACTAAGTAGAACAGGTGGTGTTACAGCTGCTGCTGGAAAAAGAGAAGATGTTCTGAAAGATTTGAGATTTCAGCCTCTTCCTCCCTCTCATAGCTCTGCCAATGGCTCATCACTGCTGACTTGTAGCCATCACACATGCTGCTCACAGTATCATCAACAATCTGATTCACCAGGTTAACAGCAGGCTTCTGTGAATACGCTGGGTTTTCTACAGCTGGTGGGATGCTGTAAAGCAGAGATGGATTCCATGGCACATCCACTCTGAAGAGTTTCCTCTTGATCCCTCCTCAATACATATTTTGAAAGAAAAGTTTTCTGTCAAGGCCTCATATTTAGCCTTTTCAAGTTTGGAAGCAAGTTAGCCACAGCCACTTTGGTGTGGACACAGAATGCCTTTATCTATCCTCCTACAGACTGACAGGTCTCACAGACCGAATGTGAGATTCACATATGTTGCAGACACCTCTCACCAGCCACCAGGAAGATCATGAACCATGTGTACATGATACTGCGCTTCCACTTTTCTCTCCCAGTGGTTTCACAGTGTTTTCTGCATGACCCACAATATTCTAGTCACAGACCAGAGTCCTTCCCCTGGGGCAATCTACATAGCAAGGCTTGGCTCCCCATGCATGTTTGCGCGATGTAAGCCATGGGTGTCTAACCTTTTGGCTTACTTGGACTGCAGTGAGTGAAAAGAAATTGTCTTGGGCTGCATATACACAGGTTGCTCTGAAAGTAATGCCTCTATTTATTTCTATGGAAACTACAACAGATACAATGAACACAGTAATTCTGCTCAACAGAGCAAATTCTCAGCAACAAAACAATATTTTTCCTACATAGTCACTACCATTAGCTATGCATTTTCACCAGCGATGAACAAGAAGCTTCATGCCAGGCTCATCAAATCCTGGACCAGTGGAGGTGACCCACTGTTGCCACTGCTGAAATGCACCATTGTGCTAACATCCACTGTTTGGTCTCTAGAAATGTTCAGCCAATGAGTCAATTTTTTTTTTTCCACATGGATGAATTAGGTGACACTCCTTTGCTTCATACACACTTCCATGTCAGACACCGTTTTGTCAGACCACCTCTCTGCTGCCATCTGTTGCACAGCAACAAAATGTAACAGAATATTGATGGCAAGGTTCAGCCTCTACTGCCATACTACCAACATCCACCTTTGATCTCATGGGCCAACATAATAAAATAGCAGGCATTACTTTCAGAGCAGCCCTCGTAAAATATATACTATAGAGAGAGCAACAAAAACATAAAGCTACTGGGATATTTGACCGTGTTTTTGTGAAACTAATGCATCAGTCTGGCTCGATGGCACTGGTTGCAATTCTTTGTGAATTATCAATGTACTCATTGGAGATTTTTAATTAAATTTTACTCTTCCTGTCCTTCATCCTTCACAAAATAGTCACTCACAAATGAGCGTACTGCCAAAAGCGATGACACGAATAAGGCATGACTGTGAAACAAGGGATATTTTTCTCTGTTAAGAGAGGTCATATAAAAGTCTAATAAAGAAATATTATCAAATTTTTGAGTTAAATATGATTGCATCTCTATACTTTCCATTTGAAAGTTTGCAGGTGGTGTATTTATGTCAACTGGAAATGGAGTCACAAACATAGATTGATGATTTTTTTTGCAATCTTGAAACCTATTCTCAAATTCCTGTATCAAAACAGAAAGCACAGCTGTGCATTTTTCGCTGTTCCCGGGACTATGTTTAGCCAGTGTATCAAAATGCAGAAAATTATTTGCAAGCACTTGAGTTAGCACCGCACTGCGCTCTCCCCGTGCCCTGATTTCAGCCCACAGAGCCAATCGCACACCGACGTTTGACTGCTGAGAGTGACGGGCGCGCACCCGGCCACTCGACGCGGAAGAGCCGCCGCCAGGGGGCGGGGCACATTGAGAGCCGAACCGGGCCGGGCCGCGGGTTGGACGTGCCTGGGTAAGCGCTCGTCTGAAGCGTCCTCCATTTACCATATCTTTCATATACATTTTGCTACTCCCTAGTGACATTAGCTGCAGGTACGGCAGGAAGGACAGTACTACTACATTAACAGGTGAACTTCGCCAATTTCTCTCCCTTGTCACTTAGTCTCCTTCCTACAACTTCCCCTGGAAGCTCAGGCTGTGTAAGCTTCAGATTTCATGGCTTCTTGCAGTGCAATCAACTTCAGACAGCTCTGAGTACACTAGGTGAAACCAGCATTTTCTTGGAGAACAGATCATTAGCTACCTTGAATCACTTTTCTGCATGGAGCTCAGAAAAGACTCCCTGAGAGCCATAAATTCTGGAAGAGCACTGCCAGATGTCAAAGGTGGGGAAGAGGGGTTTCTTAACATCTGGGGCTATGTAAGTGGGAATAAAGGTGAATAGAGGGGTAAAGAAGCCTGAAGTTGCTGAGAGGTAAGAACTTACCAGGGGTACTGATGAGAGAGCTGGTGTGAACATCACCTGGAAAAGAGAGAATGTCACAGAATCACAAAATTATAGGGGTTGGAACGAACCTCTGGAGAGGTTCCTTACAGTAGGTTACACAGGAAAGCATCCAGGTGGGCTTTGAATATCTCCAGAGAAGGAAACTCCTCAGCCACTCTGGGCTTGTTCCAGGGCTCTGTAAACCTTAAAGTGAATAAGTTTTTCCTCATGTCTGTACGGAATTTTCTATGTTCTAGGTTGTTCCCATTGCCCCTTGTTCTGTCACTGGGCAACACTGAAAAGAGCCTGACCCCATTCACTTGACTCCCATCCATTAAATATTTATAAGCATTGATAAGATCTGCCCTCAGTCTTCTCCAGGTGGAACAGGCCCAGGTCTCTCAGCCCTTCCTCCTAAGGGAAATGCTCCAGTCCCCTAATCGTCTTTGTAGCCTTCCACTGGACTCTCTCTGTAAGTTCCCCATCTTTCTTGAACTGAGTAGCCCAGAACTGGACACAATACTGTCATGGTTTTATGATTTTTGGTTATTGGTATTGACAAATACTCTAGATGTGGCCTCACCAGAGCAGAGGAGAGGGCAAGGATCACCTCCCTCAATCTGCTGGCCACATTCCTTTTAATGAACCCCAGGATACCAAGGACCTTCTTGGCCACAAGGACACCTGGCTCATGATCTCATTGTCCACCAGGACACCTAGGTCCTTCTATGTCCTGAGAGAGTTTGTCTTTACTTGTGTTGTTCCTTACATGACAAGCTATAGCTAGCTTGAATTATCTTGGCTACTGTGGTAGGCTCAGGAGACAGCGAGATTCAATCCAGTAGGTACATAAACACAGTGAACTCATTCCACCCTTATCCACTGCTATCCTCAGTGACTGAAATGGAACTGGAATTCTTAGCATTCATGTTTGGCTGTAGATGTCCCTTGAGCAGGGGAGTGGGACTAGATAATCCTTAAAGGTTCCTTCCAACTCAAGCAATTCTATGGGGGCTGCTTCAAAAGTAATGCCTCCTATTTTATTTTGGTGGCCACAACATCAGAGGTGAATGCTGGTGGTATGGCAGTAAGAGGCTGAACCCTCCCACCAATCTTCTGTTACATTTTGTTGCTGTGTGGCAGGTGGCAGCAGAGGGGCAGTCTGACAAAATGGCACCTGACATGGAAGTGTGTATGAAGCAAATATGTGTAATTGAATTCCTCCTTGCTGGAAGAAATTGCACTCGTTGGTATTCATTGATACTTACTGAACATTTCTGGAGGCTGAACAGTGGATATTAGCACAATGAGGCTGTAGGTGGTGTGTTTCAGCAGTGGTGACAGTGATGTGAAAGAAAACCCATGTTCTCGACAGCCACACAGATTTTTATGAGTGCAGCATGCAGGCTCCTGTTCATCACTGGCAAAAATGCATAGCTAATGGTGGAGACTATGTAGAAAAACGGTGTTTTGTAGCTGAGAATTTTTCTCTATCAGTGTTACTGCGCTCTTTGTATCTGTTAGAATTTCCATGGAAATAAATAGGAGGCATTACTTTTGGAGTGACCTATGCATGATTCTATGATGTTGCACTAAACCCTTACTGAACTCTGGATTCGTATTCTGATTTCTCAGACATGGCCACTGTAGGCATCATGACCGGAAGAAAAGTCATCTAAAACCAAGGCACTGATGGCTTCCACAGCAGTAGGACAGACAGCTGGAGTACTCACTGCATGTTAGGAGCAAGGCAACTCTAAAATCTAGACTGTAATAATTCATCAGCAGATGAGTTTCTCTGAAGGGCAACTGATGGCAAAGCTGAGGTAGGTGTGATGGAGGGACGAAGTGTGAAGGAAAGGGGATCTTGGCTGACACATTTTCGACTGGCCTCTGAATCGTTTTCCAGAAAGGGTCATGGCTGCTAGGTGTCTAAAGGCTTACTCGGTTCCTTCAGTTTGAAGAAAAGTCAGGCTCTTGTGGTTCCTCTAAGTGCTGAAACATGATGCAAATATACATTTATTTTATCTTATCATGTCACAGAAATGGAAGAAGTAAGGTACAAAGGGATAAAACAATTTACCCCCCAACAACACATTCAGCGTGAAAACCAGTTAATACCCTTTTGCAGCACTCTTGCAGCTGACGTATGATATCACTTATGCACCATTTTGCTCAGGATTTTCCTGAGCAGGTGTGAAGTTGCCCCAGCTTCTCACTGCTAAAGAAACGCGATCTCGCAGCCCTTGACGTAACTTCATGCAAAGTGTTCAAAACCCCAGCATTACTAGTAAAGAGCACGTAACATTTAGCGGGTTATTTTACAAGCCTCGTTTAATCTTCCCTGAAAGACAAGCTACAGTGTCAGAGGCAAGAAACAAAGAACAGTATTTGCAACTAACCAGGCTGTAACTGTGTAGGACAACTAAGTCACACAAGCAGTCTTTAGTATACTAACAAGCCTGTAATACTTACCAGTTACACTTTCCAGTTCTTGTCCCTTGACCACCCACGCAAACCAGCCTGCAAGGAGAGGAGAATGAAGAAAGGAGAGGGATTTCTGTAAGAAGTCTTTGTGAAATTTGTTATGAGATGCTTGTTTGTCCAGGAGACAACACCCACTGCTGAAGGGAAAAATGCTCCCCCCTCTGACTCAGTCCCCACTGCTGGCTGTTTTTCTTAAAGACATTTGAATACAGTGAATCCCAATTCAACACCTGCTGCTTCCACCAAAATTGAAGGCTGGGCAGAGTAAGAGACTGTAAACACCTCTAAATCTACCTGACTTTGCAATTCTGCAACACTCCTTGATGTATTTTGATAACAAATTGCTCCTTGCCTCCTTGCTGAGGTTGATCAAAATCCCTATCTGTGTTTTAGAGAAAAAAGAGGAAACCGAGTCATAGAAATTATTTGCTTGGGGTCACAGAAGTGTGTCATTGACACAGTAAGCAACAGATTGCATGCCTCTTTTAGCAAATAATTATCTGGTCCATCATCCTCCCTGAGTACTGAGTGGAGTGGAAGATCTTTTCTGCACTCAGGAAGGCTTGGCTGTATGTGCTGTGTGGCAGAGGAGGAATTGAAATAGACTGCTCATTTATCCAAACATAATGGGTGAAAGAGCTGCTTCCTCCAGCAGCCAGGAATACGAAAATATTTCCTACTAGACACAGAGAGGGGAAATGCTTGCATAATTGGGGATGGGTTGAAGGAAAGAGTTGGCAGGAAAAAGCCAGTGATCTGGGGCACTGCAGGGATGTGTGCAGGACCAGCCCAAAGCACAGTACATCCTGCTACTTCTTATGGACTCAGCTAAAAGCTGAGTCCATAAGCCTTTAGCTACTCCTAACTTCTTCATCCTTCCCCATTTCAAGACCCATTACTTGCAGACTGCAGGACTCTTGGGACTTCTATTTAATCATATTCTGTGGCTTTAAAGGACTATTTTGTTCCACACCCAGTTGCCAGCAAGAGCTCAGCTGCTGGTTGTTGATCCAGGGAGAGCCAGATACATAAAATTTTTATACAGGGTAGTGGAGCCCCGCACTTTTCCTGTTCTGGCTAATCTCTTAATGGTAATAAGCATAGGCAAAAGATATTCACTTTCTTGATGGTTTCTGATAAAAAGGAAGGACTGAGGTTCTGACCTAAAACCAAATTTTTAACATTGAAAAGACAGCTTTTACTACCCTTTCTTCCCCCTGCAAGGTGACTAGAAAACTGGACCAATTCTAAAACAGGACACAAGTGAAATGAAACCTCAGAGTAGGAGGAGAGGGGACAAAAGAGGTGAATTTCTAGACAGATTTTCAATTAGTTCAGTTTGCATCTGTTCAGGTAATCAATTCACATGCTTTATAAATGCTTGCATTGTATTATCCAGGTTGCAGTAAATGCATCCTTGAGGTCTGAGAAAACTGCAACCTTCACTCACCAAACTGTAGCTGAACTAAAACTGAAAAAGACATTGAGAGACCAGATGGTGGTTACTGTTATTGTTCAAGATAAAATATAAATAACAGAATTCCTAAAACAAAATACAGAAAAGTAAGGCATCCTCATTTAAGGTCTTCTTCTATGCATCACAGACTTTTTCTTCCTACCTTTAACTTCATGGGCCAGCTCTTGGATGCCTCTCCTCTCTAATTTGTAGTCACAAACATGACAGCCTCTTTGTGATAACTACTGTGGGTGCTTACAGGAAAAAAAGTGCTACTGGGGGCAAAACTGAACTCCAATTATATCCCCATGCAGTCACCAAACAACAGAGGAAGTCCATCTCAAGCCACCTCATTCAGCATGAGGGGAGGACTGAAGAGAGTAGACTGGAATGACCTGATTTGAATGTAATAGGTGCAGTCATCTGTCTCTTATATGCAGTCTTTCTGGGGCAAAGCTTTCTCTACCCATTGGAGTTAATCTTTTGCTGTCTGTTCTGAGTATTCTGACTCTAATGTCTGATGCTGATCTCTCCTTTTTTTTTTTCTTTTTGAAATTTGATCCCATTTGAATTTTTGCCGAAGATACACCAACCAAAGGAATGAAGCAACAGAACAGAACAAAACCAAATGAAAGTGGAGGCTAGGTTTTCAAAACAGCAACACAAAGATGGACAATATTTACTGGCAACTAGAAGACCTGTCTAGAAGTGGGGACACTCCAGCAGTAACCATTGGTGACATTAACCTTTTCACAATTACGACAGAACACATTTTGTGGAGTATTGGGAAATGCTCTGCAGATCGTGCAGACACAGGTTGTCAGCTATATGAAGTACAGCACAATCTATAGCATAAAACACAGCTAATTCTCTTTCTAAACTCCTGACATGGATATTCCTCTTACTCAAACATTCCTGTAGTGCAAGCTTTGGACCTCTGTCTCGTGACTCCCACTACTTACTGGGAGGTTGACACATATGGGAACCAGTCCCTAGTTCCTACATTTTTCCTTATACCCCAGTATCCACCTTGCCTTTCTTGTTCAGTCCTTCCCCCTTCACCATCCTTATACATGTTTCTGTCTTTCTCTTCAGAGCATTGCACATTAGCCTCTGTATGACACTCCATGCAGCAAGGGTGGAGAAGAAATCCTCCCCTTGGAGTTCAGACTCACCAGCTGGGGACAAGGACAAAGCTAAGAGACACAAGACTGTAAAGGTTCCAGAGGTCTTCATTCCTGTGGAGAGGAGGAGAAAGGGGTCAGAAGAAAATTAAAATGGGAGCAGAGATACCCTCCTTTGTAGCCCAGAAATTTTGCTTGCTGCCTCCTTTTCCCTCTAAAGACCATTTGTTGTTCCCAGCTTCCCTCCCACCTGTCTCTCTCCTAATCTGACCAGTTTTCCAGACATTTCTGAAACATTTTGGACTGAATGTAAAGCTCCATCTGCCTTCTTCCTCTTTCCACCTCGTTTCAGCCTCCATCCCTTTTCTTATCCAGGTGGCTAAGCCCCCTCCACGTGCAACCCCAGCATGCAAAGAAGTTATGTTTTTGTCTCCCTCCACTCTCTCCGACTTTAACACTGTTTTAAGGGGAATTGAGAGAATACATAGGATTCCCATCACTTACTGCTGCCCTCGGTCTCCGCTTGTTTCAGCAGCAGATGCTCTGTCTTCCTCCTTTAGCGGTTCCCCCCACTTTGGCTATTGGGTAAATCAAATGCAACCACACCCAGAACATGCTCTACTTTTGGTTGTCTTCAAAATATAATTTTGAGGGGGAAAAAAAAAGGAAAGAAAAAGGAGAAGCCAGTGAGATGGTGGGATGTGGTGTCATCATGCAGTTGGAATGAGGGGGGGGGTAGTGTGGAGCAGCAGCCCACACCCTCATTCCAGAGTTTATTATACTCCAATGGGAGACTGCTCCTCCCATTCCCCCAGGATGGCCCAGGACCAGAGATGGATTCTTGTGCCGACGTTACACATTCATGTCCCATTTTGCTTTGCCCTCTCATGCAGTGCCCTCACTCTCCCTTCCCTCTTCTACACGAAGTCCCGTTTTCCCACTTAGCTGTTCCCTCGATCGTCTTTTTTTGACCGTTTCCCTGTCTCGCCCCTGCGCACCGACAGTACGCAGCCCTCTCTGTATTTTCCGAAACAACACGCTCGCCTCGCCACGGGGACAGGATGCGTTCTAGTCTCCGCCCATGTTCCCCGGGATTGTAGTATTCCAGATAGACGGCCTCATCAGGCATGCGCTGCAAATGACGCTGGCCAAGAGGAATCCGAAACCATCTAGCCAGCGGGACCCGAAGCCAGAGCGGCGGGCGGGTCAGCGCACTGCGGCTCGAGAACAGGGCGGATAGGGGCTGAGGGACGAGTGGCTGGGCGGGAAAGGGTGTTCCCACTGCGGCGAGGAGGGGTGCAGAACAACGGGGAGTACAAGGCGGCCCCGGCCGCGAGATGGGGGGCAGCGCGAGCACAGGTGACGGCACAGTGCCACCAACCCCCCGCCCGCCGCGCGCAGACGGAGCCTGGCCGACAACCAAACAGCTGGCAGGAACAGTGATGACATCAATAGCCGCCCAGCGCCAGGGCGGGACGAATGTTCCTGTTCCCAGTCCTCGGCAGCGGGACGCGGACGGGAGTTGGGAGTTGGATGGAGATGCGGATGGGAGTAGGGATAGGGAATGAAATGGTGAAAGGGATGGAGATGAGAATGGGGCGGGGATGAGGAAGGGGTGGGGAAGGGATGGACATAGAGGTAGAATGTGTGTAGGGATGGGGAAGGGTGTGGGGGTAGGGATGTGGATGGGGATAGGGTGGAGATGGCAATTTGAATAGTAATGGACATGGGCATGGGGAAGGGGTTGGAGATGAGGATGGGCATGGGGAGGGGAAGGGGTGAGGATGGACATAGGGATTGGATGGGGAAGGGCATGAGGAGAGAAGTTGGGGTGGGATGGGGCTAGGGTTGGGGAGAGGGATAGGGATGGGGAGAGGGGTGAGAATGGGGATGGAAATGATGATGGGGAAGGGGGTGGGAATAGCGATGGGATAGGGGATGAGGATAGGAATCAGGATGGGAATGCAGATGGGATAGCAATGGAGATGGAGATGGGGAAGGGGATGGTAATGGTGCTGTGGATGGGGCTTGCCATGTTCTGGCCAATCTGGGAAGGATGATGAGAATGGGAAAGTGTGTGCAAAGGGGAAAAAGTAGCAAAAATGGGAAGAACACAAACAAACTGCAAGAGGAAAAGTGAGAAAGGAAGTTTGAGCCTCACTGATGCCATCCTTTAGAATTCCTTGTGCTGCTGCACCTCCAAGCACATGGCACTTTACAAATAAAGGGAGCAAGCCAGGTAATCCCACTGGAGTTCCCACTAGCTCCCAACCCTTCCAGCAGCAGCCCTGGCAGCTGCTGCCTTCCCAGGCTAGGGGATGGCCCAAGCTCCCTTCCTTTCAGCAATGGAAGACAGGAATCTGGCATGGAAAAGATGTAACCTGTAAAACTTACCCTTGTTCTCAACAAATTGCAAACTAGGAACTGGTATGGAAATCCTCACTGTGTCCTTGCTGCCACAAGGGACCCAAAGTGTTACCTCATGCAACAGAACTGAAGTCAGCACCTCTTACCTAACAGCAGCTGAGCAGTGCTTGCGGCAGTGCTCACAAAAACAGACAACTGCCTGCTTGCTTGTTCCTGGTCCTCCCAGGTCTCAGATAAAAAACACTGATGGTGGGCGGCAGCAGGACGTGGGTAGGGGGGATGGGGAAAACTGGGCATTTAGTTCCCTGCTCAACAGGTCAGTTCTGGCGTGAAGCTAGATACTGTTTCACTGGACCTAGATACTACCTGTCCCACTTGTAGGGACTGGCCAAAGCTCAGTACACTGGAGATGTCCAAAAGGCGATTAAACAACCCAAATAAACTGCTGGAAGCTATAACAGCTCACTGGTTAGAGGAATCCTCTCAGATCCAAGTAGTGGTATGTTTGGACTATAACTTTCCACACAGCTTGATTTGGTGTTTCTCTCTGTGCCTCTTTCATAATACCACGGTTAAATAAAATCTGAGAGCTGCTTCAAAAGTAATGATCACCCACTGACATTCACTGACACTTGTTGAACGTTCCTGGAGGCTGAACAGTGGATGTTAGCACAATGAGGAAGTGGGTGGTGCATTTCAGCAGTGGTGACAGTGACAGGAAAGACATGCCACGTTCCAGAAGGCCATGTATATTTTTACGAGTGTGGCATGCAAGTTCATCACTGGTAAAAATGCATAGCTAATTGTGGAGACTATGTAGAAAAACAGTGTTTTGTAGCTGAGAATGTTCTTTATCAAACAGTATTATTGCACTCTTTGTATCTGGAGTTTCCATGGAAATAAATAGGAGGCATTACTTTTGGAGTGACCTCCTTTTTGCAGATGAAGACCGTGTGAGTTCTGAAACACATTTATTTGAAAACTTTCATTGATGCTATATGTTGTGGTCTAGCAGTGTACTGACGTATCACTATATACTACAGATAGCAGAACTTAGCTCTGGTCCTGAGCAAGGTTTCTTCAGATTACTTTTGGGCTTTAAGTCCTTTTTCATACTGGAGAATTGTGTTCTCTCTAGGCTGCTCAGTGCATGTTAAGGGGACTATTGTTAGCAACACCCCTCTGTTTTTAGAGGTTGCTGCGGATGGGTGGATGCTCTTGGCATTGGAATGGATGGCTGTGAAGCAGCTCGGCGTCTTACACGCCGGTCAGTCCGCAGTGAAGATAATGGGTGCCTACTGCTGTATTTGCTTTCTCCGGACACTGGAGGGAGCTGCAGCATATCACCGTGGCAAGCCACATTTTTTCTCTTGCAGTCCAAGCACGTTCTTGGGAAGCGGCTCTGTGTCTGCAGGCCCTTAGCTGGCATGAAGGCTCTCCTTTTAGTTCTCCCATTTTTCACTGCATTGGATCCACAACTCTTCAACCGTTTTGATTTAGGGGAATCCTGTTATTTTCCCCCCCCGTCCCTGCTCAGTGACATTCACAAAGATGGCTAGACAGCCCTCAATGTTGGTAGATAAGAATAATTAACATAATTCTAAACCTTCCCTTCTAATCCACTTTACTATCTAATGCTTTTCATGCAGCTGTCCTTCTCGAACAGAAGTGCCTTGGGGACATTTGCAGCAATCTGGCAGATGACTCAAGGTGAAACATTCTTCCCTCTGAAAAGTCAGACCTCAGTGCCACAGCATAATGTGAAGAACTGTGCTGCAGTAAATTGATACCATATATCAGTCAATCGGGAAACTCTCTAAGACTCAAGTTGGAGTGTTAGAAAGCAGGCATTCTTTAATATCAGCACTGGATGCATAGGCACTATCCTCCTATCATGCATGGGTTACAGAAAAGATCTTCAGCTTATATACATTACTTGTTTTACATATGCTGAGGTTTCCCAGAAGTATGTTACATATTCAGTGACTGATTCCAAGCAGGACCTCCTATTTCCTCAGCACAAAGACTCAGCAGACCTTCCTTATCTCCTTGGTTCAGAGACACAGCTCTTTCTGTTATCTAAACAAACTGCAGGGCAGGGGTTTCCATCAATGAACTTAACAAAATTGTTCTATCAAGTAGCATGAGTGACTCATAAAGGAAATGTGTCCACATCCATACACATATTCCCTAAACTGAGATGACTCCAGCACCTGTATGTGTTTACCTACGAAGAGATGCAATGACAGTGATTCAGCAAGAAGTTCTTTGTAAGTGCTTGTTTCAAGTATGGCATGAGGATGCTATAGCAATGGTAGCATGATATTTTGGATGAGACACAAAATCAGCCTTCCCAAAAATGAAAATCTCCTGGTGCATTTCACCCCCAGAGATGACTGCATCTCAGCAGACAGGTGCACATCATCTGCAAAGGTCCTGGAGAGGCATTTAAATGCCAGCTGAATTCACTCTGTCTGTCTCTGGTCTTTGCATATCCTCACAGTAAGTTACACCTGAGTGATAAGAAATTAACAAACTGCTTTAAGATGTTTGAGTGTATCATTCAGTAAGGCAGTACTAGCTGGTTATTTGAATTGGTGCTGGTGAAATGAGTTTTCTTGGAATGTACACTGATGACTTCTTGTTTCTGATGGGCTCCACATCTGAGGTTTGAGACTATCCTGCAGCTGTCTCACTGTTGTAGCTGAGGTCATCAGTGGGGAGGGGGCATGAGCTCAAAGCCTGATCCATCTGTCCCCAGTTTTGGGAGGTTCAACTCTGACTTCATACCTAGTTCACTGCAGAAAGGGGAACACTGCACCTCTTGTTGAGTGATAGTTATGCTTTATGTTGTTTGTGTCTACAAGGATAAGGGATTCCTCACCACTTCATTTCCAAACAAGCAGGCTTGCCTTGCAATGTCTTGCGGTCACATCATACCCTAAGGGAATCCATGAAACTAATTAATACATGCTCAGCTTCTTTGAATCAGTTCAACACTTGTGAAGAATGAGAATAGGCAATCACTGAGCTCTTGGCTGTTCAGTGATAATGGCCTTGTTATTTAGGCTTCTCATGGCCAACAAGCCTGTAGGGAGAAGTCGCCAGGATGTTCCTTCTTCCTTGCTCTGCTTCAGCATTCCATTTTCTGCTTTTTCTGCAGTTTCTACTACCAGAAACACCTTTCCTTTCTGGTCCCTCACACTGTCTCAGGGCCAGTGTTCTCCTGCCTACTTCACATGTCTTTTGGGAACTCATCTTTCTTCAAGCAGCTGAGCTTAAAAGTGGCTTTTAAGGGTCCTTTCTCCAAGACTGTTCTCACAGGGAGACATTATAATGCTTTAAGTGTATCAAAAATGCAAGTCTCTCTTTCAAGGCCAGTTATGTTCATTCATATAGATTTTGGACCAAGTAGAAACATCATCTTTAATCAAACCAGTGCCAGTTTTAAGTACAGATATACTATGGCAACAAGTTAAATGACAGTAGCAGTTTTGGACATTGATTCCTCCTCCCTTTCTCCCATCTCTTCACAAGTCCTGGAGCAAAGTTAGCAGGATGAATCCTCCCATCAGAGAGCAATAATTAGATCTGGCTAAAGAAGTCACTGCCCTGTTCACACCTCATCTGCAACCAGCTGCCTCTGCAGCTCCAGGAGGAAAGGATCTTCTCTTGAAATATCTCCTGAGCTGTTTCTGTGAATTGACATGTAATGTGTGTTCAGGACTCCAGACTGTAAGTGGTTATTCTGGTTCTGCTCAACAACCAATCTAGTACTGAGGCTGCAAAACCATCCTCTGGCTGCAAGCGAAGCAGGTGTTAGAAAGTAAGAATGTTTTAAACTTGCTCAGAAAGTTCACCAGAGCTGATCTGGTGGTGATAAAGTCACATCTGAGCTTTCTCATCACTACTTGAGGCCTTAGTTGAAGCTCAGACTTTTGTACCATTTTATTGTCATTTAATAGTCCTAGTTTAGTAGTAGACAGGACAAATTTTGGCAGTTTCACTTCTTCTAGCAGGCCAAAGCCAAGTGCTGGCCTAACCCTATTCCCAAGCAAAGCAGCTTCAGAAATCACATGCTCAGCAGGCCATCCTGCTGTTCAGATGCTATGGCGCTGAGATGTGTACCATCCTGGGATCCTCACGTACCCTCCTGATTCATAAAATCATAGAATGGCCTGGATTGAAAAGGACCATAATGATCATCTAGTTTCAACCCCCCTGCTGAGTGCAGGGTCGCCAACCACTAGACCAGGCTGCCCAGAGCCACATCCAACCTGGCCTTGAATGCCTCCAGGGATGGGACATCCACAACCTCTCTGGGCAGCCTGTTCCAGCACCTCACCACCTTCTGAGTAAAAAAATTCCTCCTAACATCCAACCTAAACCTCCCCTGTCTTACTTTAAAATCATTCCTCCTTGTCGTATTACTATCCATCCATGTGAACAGTTGTACCCCCAGCTGTTTATACCCTCCCTTCAAGTATTGGAAGGCCACAGTGAGGTCTCTCGGGAGCCTTCTCTATTCCAAGCTAAACAAGCCCAGTTCCCTCAACCTTTCTTCATGGGAGAGGTGCTCCAGCCCTCTGATCATCTTGGTGGCCCTCCTCTGGACCTGTTCCAAGAGCTCCACGTCTTTCTTGTGCTGGGGGCCCCAGGCCTGGACACAGTACTCCAGATGGGGCCTCACAAGAGCCAAGTAGAGGGAGACCACCACCTCCCTCTCCCTGCTGGCCACTCCTCTTTTAATGCAGCCCAGGATGCAGTTGGCCTTCCAGGCTGCAAGCGCACACTGCTGACTCACGTCCAGCTTCTCGTTCACCACGGATTCCAGTAGTGGGAGTCTGGGAAAGCACTGGCTGCTACAAGATGCAATGAAAGCAGGATAGCCAGTAATGCCCAGTTTAAGCACTTTTTAGTTTAAAAAAAAAAAAAAAGTGATACCCCTATAAGCTTTTAAACATAATCAGAGATGGGGACAAGTGTGATGGTTTGCTTTACATTTTATAACATTTAGAAAAACATCTATTGTAAGGGCTTTTGAAAAAATCTGTCCACATCCAAAATACACAAACAGTTGAAGTCCTTTTTGGTGTCAGTGATGACAGCACTTACCCTGCTGCTGGAAGGAGGTAAGAAGGGAGAACAGCAATTGTACTGTGTGGAAGAAATGCAAATGATGCTACATGTGAGCAGATAAAGTGATAAGAGTTTATATTATATGAAAAATTAGGAACCACCACCTTTCTGGTTTTTACCCCTCTATTTCCCATTCCTCCACAGAGACTGTAAAGCCTGATTTATTTTTTAAATTCTCAGTTATGTTTTATTCCACAATTGACGTTACGGGAATTTGAGCAAATGAAGATTTTAGGCATTACTGCAACTACAATAAACATAAACTGCTGTCTCTTCTATAAGTATAGCTTAGGTTACTCAGATTTTCTCTGTCCTTTCCCATGTGTAGTCACTATTCTGATTTGAAGGCAGACTGAAACCAAGGCATATGATGCTAACAAAAATGTCCAAATGTGATATGCATGCATTTAAAGGGAAAGGGACCGTACTAATTTAACTAATCTCAGCTAAAACAGCACTAAAAGTAGACCATTCTGCACCAATATAAACAAGATATCTGTAAAAAGAAAACAACACAGGTGACTACCCCCCAGCAATTAGTTTTTATTCTAATATTTTCTGCTTTTATCCAGTGATGCAGCTGCCCTAATACCTATTTTGTAATTAAAAAATAATTCAACCATTAATTTATTATTTCCTCATTTGTAATTGTTCTCAGAATAAAAATGTACTAGAATTTCATTTGCATGCAGCTATATAGAATATTTGCACTGAAATCAAAACATGCTCGGTTTGCCTGTTTTAGTATACAAATGCTATTTCTTCATAACAACCTAGTCTGTTTAGCAAGCCTTTGGCTACTTATTGTACCCTTTAGTTCCACTTCCTCACCTGCTATCTTGGGTATTCTCTCTAATTTCATCCATTTTTCCCCCTACATTTTTTTTTCCTGTATTTAATATTTTTTCTTCCCCTCTTTATCTCCATATTTCTTCCTTTGTTTCTCTCCTCTTCTGTGCATGCCTTTTTTCCCCCTCTCTTTTCTATTTTTTTTCTCCTGCGTTTTCTCCCAGTTTCTCTGTCTGAGCTTTTCCAACTCTGCTTTCTCTCTGTCTCCCCGGTTTCTGTTCAGTAACCTCCACTGGAATGTTGGCAGAAATATTTTTTGTCTTTGAAAACAAAGAGGCTAAATAAGTAACTGAATAAATAGCTAGAAGCAGACAGAAGGTTTCAGTTGCAGAAGCTTCCGTGTTCTCATGGCATTTCTTACTCAGCAAAGAAGACAGTTATGCTCCTGCCCACCCCCAGCCCTGCATGGGGACCCTGGCTGGGAGTGATGGATCACACTGCAGCAAGGGCTGGGAGTACTGCAGGGAGAGGAGGGGAGGGATGGGGAGTGAAGGGAGAAGACAGGTTGCCAGTATCAGGACTGGAAGGGTAGAGTGGGGAGTGGTGGAGACAGAGGAGAGGGAGTGCAATATGGGGAAGGGGGGGATGTCTAGGAGGGCGTTTCTGCAGGCTGCACCTTTCTGGCTCTGGCTGAGCAGCCTGGAGAGACATGGTCTGAAGGGAGGCTGAGCCAAAGATGGGAAAAAGCAGCATAGGCAAGGCTGCCACAGGGCGCTGGGGAGACAGACAGAAAATAGAAAAGCAAAGGGAAAATGGAAGAGAGGGAGAAAGAGGAGGGGGGAGAGAGAAAGTAAGGCTTGGGTTGCACAGCAATGGTAAAAGAACACAGCTCTTAGAACCTGAATTTCTTTGGAGCTGTAACAGGGGAGGCAACATTGAAATGTAGGTACGTTTAAAAGGTCAATCAAACAAGGTGAACTGCAAACCTTACTGAAGTTCGCTTCCATTGTACTCTGAAGGGTGCCTTTGGGCAGCAGTGAGGTACATTAGTATCTCTGAGTACTGGTGATGGTAAGCGTGGTGGCAGCATCTGGCTGCAGCAGCTTTGTTGCCATGTGGATTTTGGCAAGGAGGGTGTGCCCTTTTTGTTGGGCACCACAGGGAATGCAGACAACGTCTCCACAGCACCGACTACAAGCGCTGAAACATTACTCGTTCTTGCCTTGTGCTTCTCCTCTTCATTTTTTCTCTATGCTTCTCCATATGTTCATTATTCGCTGGCCAGATTTTTCTCTGTTTCCACACAGTTTCCCTTCTCCCCTCAGTATCTTTCTCTCCATCACCCTCCATCCTCTCTCCTTCGGTGGACTTCCTCCTGCTGCACCCAGACCCAGCTCAGTGCCAGTGCAGTGTCAGGTCTCCGTTGTGCCTTCCCCAGACCGGGGATTGCAGGGCTGCGGTGCAGCGCTTTCAAAGGGAGTGGGGCTGACACGCGGCAGAGCTGCAGCTCAGGAGGACGAGAGTGCCTGCCCAGCTGCAGGAGGCTGTCCCCTTGCAACCTGCCGGAGAAACCCCCTTCCGACATGAAGCCCTGTCTCGTACTTTCCCCTCTGGCTCCTGCTGGCTGCCTGTACAACCACCTCCCTCCCCGCCATCCGGAATCGCGCTGCACCAGCTGCGGTTTCCAGCCACGCTGACCCAATTCTGCCCCCCTGCAGGACTATTCCATCCCCACAATGCCAGCTGCAAGGAGAGCGGGGAAAGGGGATCATGCACTGCGGGTAGCCTCGGGGCACTGAGTCTGTCATGGTGTACACCCTGCCAAGGGGGGAGAGCAAGAGCTGAGGTACTTGCGCCTGCCGCCCTTCATCTCCTTCACTGGCTTACTGCAGAGCAGAAGAAATTGCTCTCCACAAATGGGAGAAGAAAAACATTTCCTGTAACACTGACTCATCAGTTCCGGACACAGAATTGCTGGGCACTGAAGGAAAACACCAAAACGACTGGGAGAAACAGCATGCTCTTAAGACTCATAAACATCTCTCCTTCAGGTTAAATGTGGCAAAGTGCCTGCAAGGTATAGCCACCCTGTGGCTGCATCATAACCTTCCCAACAGGCACTGAAATTGCAAGTCATCACTGCAACAGCATTCATCAAAAGAAAATGGGGAACGAGACACAGAAGAGGGCAGAACAGGAATGAAAAAGAGGGAAAGGATCTGGAAATAAACAAAGGGAGAAAGAAGGGGAAAAAAAAAACTTTCTCAACTTGGTAGAGGAAAAATGGATAGAGTGAGAAAAATAGCTGGGGAAGAGGAGCCAGGTAGATGAATAGAAGAGACAGAAGGGAGACAGGAAACACTTTCCTTCTGAATTATCACATCCCTCAAGGGTTACCTTTTCCCCTTTGTCCAGCTCCTCAGTGCTGTTCCCTGTTTCTATGCAGTGTAACTGCACTTAGCAGGGAGAGATGTACTGCTCTCTTTTAGAGCTGGCTATGCAGCAGGGCTTGAAGCCCGCCAGCTGTTGTTCATCCGCCCCTTTGTTTCCGTGTATAACTGCCTGTCTCAGCTGCTTTGTGTCTTTCCGTTCAGACGGTGCCCAGGAGGGCAGCAGAAGCCCCTGCCCTTTCCATTACCCATCACTGCGATGCGTGCTTTCCCCCGCCAGCTCCGGACGGCCGCTTCCATGCAGGAGCCCTGCCGGCCCCTCAGCACTGCTCTTCAGGCTTCTCCAGTCCTGGTTTCAGGCTCTGGGGCACAACGGGGCTCCCACTCCTCCCTTAGGAAGAACTGTACCACGGCTTCAGTCCCTCTCCTGCCGTTTGTATTGCCTCAGCGTTCACACCACAGGAATTATTTCCCGCCTGATCAGCCTGCTTGCTCCCTCCCCACTGCTAAGTGAGGAAAGAAAGGGTTAGAAACGGGGACAAACGACCGGTATACAACTCCTGTATACCGGTCCCAACCCGTCGGCGCCTCTGCCGCGTAAGCATTTTCTGAGCTCAGACAGCGATCCCTGACGCGGTGGGGACACGGTGCAGCGGAGCGGGAGACCGCAGACCGGGAGACCGCAGACCGACCTCTACCGCCGCCGGTTCCAGCCGGCTGCTACCGCCAGCGGAGCGGGCTGACAACTGAGACCGCACACAGGGGCGGTCCGCAGTCGCACGCAACCACACGCCTCCACACGCTCGCGCCAGGCCAGATAGGCGCGCGCGTGCTCCGCTGCCGAGGGTGTGTGTGCCGCATATGCGGTCTCAAGGCCCGTCGAGCGGTGCCTGCCTGCGGTCCGGTGCACGCACCGCGTGGCTCTTGCCGTCAGCACCTCGGTCTTTCCGGCCCGCTGCCGGCCTTTGCTTGCCTGCCGCGGTTGCGGCTGCTACGGGAAGAAATGCTGCTCGCTCGCTGGGAGCACTGCGCGCAACGAGGTGTGGTGCGGCCAATGGGGAAAGGGCAACCAGTTGGGAGTGTGGGCCTCGGTGTGGGGGCGGCGGGCGGGACGTGCTGGGTCGCAGCGGTGGGTTTGGCGTGATGAGGGTGGGTTACGTGCGGTGTGGGTCAGTGCGCAAATCTGGATGCCTTGCCCTTCAAGGGGATGTGTGGTGCTGTTTGTCACAGTCCTAGAGGTTGGAGCTGGAAGCAGCTGGCTGCATCAGGAACCTGGAGCTCATGGCACACTGCTCTCACCGTGAGTCTGCTCCCCTGGCTGCGGTCTCTCTGTTTCTGCTGTCATACAGTGGCTTATTCAGAACAAGAACTAGTATAAGAGTTGGAACCAAGGAGAGTCTGTGGTTTTGTGAAATTCAAGGTCATTTTGCACAATTATGTATCGTTCTCATTTTGCCTAGTGTGAAACAAGAATGATATAGCTACTTTCTCACTGAGAGACAGTCCAAAAATTGTTTCCCTCCATGGGAGCATCTGAGTCCACGTGTGAACCCAAGCATTCATGTGTGAACAAAGGCATTTTTACCTTGCCTTATATTTTTTATTTATCACTTAGCCATCCAAGTGGGAAGCAGAAACATCACTGTGAGATTTGGCCAAATTTGTAGCCACTGCAGACACTGGTGATGTACGGGCTTAAGCAAGCTGATATAAATAGTTAGGTTTTACAACTTTTGCAGGCTAGATTTTTTTTACCATTTTTCTCATCACAGTCTCATACACTCAAACAGAGACAGTATATGGAACTTTCTGATGTCAGTAACAGAATAATGCCCTGCAGACTTTGGCTTCAGAACTAAACAGCTGTTCTGCATTTTTAGTACACCCAGTGACAAAAGATGTTTCATGGAATCAACCGTGAAATCAGATTTTGCATACATTAAGGCTTTGGACTAGTCCTTCTCCATTTCAGAGTGCATGGGAAAAATCTCGAAAGAAGGGTGTCAGGAATGCTTAGTGTGCAGAGGCATCCATTCTTTGCTGATAATACAATTTATTTCCTGAAGGGTAAAACTAAAACTAGGCAGTCTTCTGGACCACTGACATTGAGGGCACTAGAAAATGTTTTCCTTCCGCTATCAGTGAGAACAGAATAAATCTGTAAGAACAGATTTATAAGTGATTAGAGACCTCACCTTTGCTGACCAAAAAAAGAAAAAAAAAAAAAAGTATAACATCTACACACAGCTCAGCTGCAGTAACAACTGTTTAGAAAAAACACCTCAAAAGCTTCTGAAGCAGTGGGCATGTCCTGGGTGAGAATATTCTGAGCAGTAAATTGGTGCTTTCATCTGTTCAGTGCTTCAGAGAAAAAGCAAAAGAATTTGAGGACACCCTCCAAAATAACTTAAGTTTCTAGATCATGGGAAACTATTCTAGAGAGGTGTTAGCCATCCTCCTCTTTCAACTGACTCCATCAAAGTCAAAGGCTGTGCCCGAGTTCAGTGTACTAGAACTCTAGCAGCTCAAAAAAAAGTAATAAAGGTAATCAGTGGCTACATTTTGCATGGAAGAGAGCTGAGAAGGCAAATGTTAGTTGGTGGAATAAATTCTTGCTAATAATCATGAGATCCATATGAAATATCCTGAACAGTTTGAGGTGTAGATCAAATGTTTTAACATCACCAAGCTGAGCGTCTTTCCTGTACTTGTGGAATGACTTTCTTTCAGATGTCTTATAACCAAACATGTATTTCTGTGCACCAAAATCTACATTGCAGAATTTCCCAGCTGTGCAGTTCTTTCTACAAACTGCTAGTTATGTTTGGGAAGCAGGGGCGCCTGCCTTAAACCTTGTCTGCTTAAGGGAATGTAAAAGAAAAAAAATCTGCTATGTATCTGGCATACATCACTATAGTTACAGCTATGTAAATCCTAATGTGCACATTCTCTTCTTGATTTATATTGTTTTTAAAACAGCAAACATTAATCTAGAAGAATTCTTATTCTGAAACGTATGCTAAATGTGTCTTCGTTACACACATCTTCAGTATAGTAGTAATAGCGCAGTAGATTTTTGTTAGTAAATTTCTTGTGTAAACAAACCTTTCCACCTCACAAGGTGAAACTGGAGCTTTTGAAAATGTGAACTTGAAGTATGTGTGAACTCTATTCCAGAAAGCTTAGAATACAGTAATTCTGCCAAAGAATATGTTGTTTTGCTAATATAAAACTAAAAAAAAACCAAAAACTGTTTGGCATTTTTGTGTTTTATTTATTTATGTTTATTTACCCCAGGGGGATTTGCCTACAATTACCTCCTTCTCTCAAGTAGTTTTCTTTGGTGTTTAAATGAGTAGTAGTGTGTTTTTCCTTTACTGTTGTGCAGAGTCAGGCAGATGGGAACCTGGAATCCAGAAGTGATCTCTGGCTTGCAGCCATAGACTGACTATTAAGGAGCCAGAAATATTGGCAAGCCACCTAAGCATAGAGGAGGGCAGTGCATCAGGTGATATTCTGGGTAAATGGGGATGCTGGTCACCAGTGTCATCCATGAGGTAGCCCTTTCCATAGCCTACTCACTAGGCAGAAAGTTTTCAGAAGAGCTGCCTGAATCATGCCTGAGGTTTGGGGAGTAGAACTAGCATGTTTGCAGAACCAAATGAACAAACATACATACCCTTCAGTAAAGGCAGTCTTAAAAATGCTCAGTGATGTTTGTGTTGGTGTGTTTTAGCTATCAGCTGTAACACTGCAGCAGGTGTAACAAAATAGGAACGTATGATACTGTGGTACATCATTCTGCAGTATGACTGAATGAACGTTGCATCAGATTTTAGGACATTCTGTAATAGGGATATATACATGAGCGCTGTGGAAATCAATTCCACCATGTCAGTTAAACATAGAGGGTACTGCATAAGAGGTTTGGATGGCACATCTCTTTATCCTGCAACTGCAGGTTTTACAGCCTCTCTGAAACAGTTCTGGATGCATCAAGTGTAGGCGAATTACACGGGGGAGACATGGAGTATATAAGTGTCTGCCTTTCAGTTGGGAGAATTAAGGTGGTTAGGGTTAATTCTTAAAAGGCAGAGGAGAGCAGGTTGTTTACTTGCAAGATTATTAGAATGAGTGTTAGGGAACAGCACATTTGACCAAGTGGGTATGTCCCATCTTTGAAAAGTTGAGAGTGTAACACACTGTTAAACAATATATATGTTGTTTCCCTTTGACACAGATATTTTGTGTTTTATCCAGAGATTATTAAGTTTGATGAATAAGAATTTCCTACAGGACAAGGTCAGGACATTAAGTTGAATATGTCTTGTTTGTGTATTGAAGCCTGGTGAGGCTGCATATGGATGACTTTATCCATTCTTGGGCTTCTCGGTATGAGAGACATGGACATATTCAACAGGTCCTGCAAAGATAAGACTGCTTTAGATACAGTGGATAAGGACTTGGAGCATCTCATACACGCAGATTCTGCAAGAACTGGGGCTGCTCAGCCAGGAGGAGAGAAGGAGGCTCAGGGGTTCTCATCACTATGTATAAATATGTGAAGGGAGGGAGTGAAGAAGGTGAAAGCAGACTGTTCAGTGGTACTTAGTGAGCAGTCTATTCACTGGGCACAAACTGAAAAACAAGAAACTCCATTTAAAAGTTGCTGATTTAAAAAAAAAATATTTTTAATGTGAGGGTGGTCAAATCCTAGAGATTGTGGAGCTTCTTGGAGATGCTCAAGATGGAACTAGGCATGAATCTGGACAATCAGCTCTGTCTGACCCTAGTGAGGGCAAGGGGCTGCACTCAACAGCTTCCAGAGATGCCTGTCACCTTCAGCTCTTCCATCGTTCTGTGGTGATCGATGGAATGGAGACCACTGTGTTACAGTCTGTTGTGTGCAATTTGTGTACATGCCTTGTGGTGCTTGAGGGGCAGTAGTTTGGGTGTGCTGTAAACACAGCACATGTCAAATGAATTAATAGCATAGTTGAGAAATTCTTGGGACTATTCTATTAATAGTTGTGGTGACTAGCCAGCCAGTTGTACTGGGGTTGTAAGGTATGAGAGTTTCATACAGGGAGTATTTTAGTCATGCCATTCCTGAGAAGGAATTAAGATCATTAGCAGATGTAAGGTAGAAGTTAGGGGACTTTCAATGTGTACTGCCATGTTGAAAGTGTAAATTCAATCCTGCATGAAAGTATAGGAGATGGGGAAGAGAAAGGGTCATTGATGCGTCAGATATGATATGTCAAAGTGTGCCCGGCATGCATTTGGGAGGCAGCACGCTTTCACCATGAAACATACCTAATATGCACTAATATGTGTCTTGTAGTGTGTTATGGAGGAAGCTGAGTAGGTGTGCTACAGAAACTGATAAACAAGGTGTTGGTTAACACACTGAATGTGTCATACTAATTTGTTGCCAGCAGTTAGACAAATGATAGCAACAGTGCAGCCCAGGTGATATACTGGTTATGTCAAACATGATGATGTATGGCAGTAGTGTGTGGGATATGTCACACGTTTATCTGCTGTACAAAGGACAAAGGTTTTGGCTGTACGTGCCATGTGAAGCAGCAGCCGCGAAAAGCACGACAGTCATCATACGTTTTGTCATGCCACCTGACGTTTGCCGCTTAACCTGCACCATGCTGCCAGTACCCCGCAGTGGCAGGGTGATAGTGGCACGTCCGCCCTGGGAGCAAGCAGCCGGAGCCGTGGAACGCAGCAGCCTGGCTGGAAGTACCTCGCATAGCTGCTGGAGAGGCTGGGCAGAGCCGCGCCACTGCTGCCTGAGCCCTTTTTGTCTCGTCCCGGGCCTGGGGCACAGCGGCGCGAGCGCAGTACGACCGCATATCTAGCCCGCCGTAGACGGAAGAGTACCAAAGGGAAGGTCGTTGCCGTCGCCAGGCCGCGGAAGCCGGGAGGCGGCGCAAGGCACCGCAGGCGTGCCCTTAGTCGGGGCGGGGCGGGAGGACGGCCGGGCCGTGCGGGTGCGGCAGCCGCAGTGGCGGCCGTTGCGCCTGAGGGACGCGCGCGTGGCGACCGGCGGGAGCGCGCGGCCTGCCTTCCTGCCTCCCCCGCCTCCTCCCGGCGCCCCGCCTCGCGCCCTCTTCTCCGCGCGCGTCCTGGCCATACTCGGCCGTTAGCGCCGCCGCCGCTTCAATCCATCCGTCAGTCGAGCGGCAGGAGAGAGCGCGGGAGGCGGCGGCGCCCGCTCTCTGGCCGGAGCGGCGACCGCGGGGGGCGGAGGTGGCGGCGGTGCGGGGAGTAGCCGGCACGGGCCGTCCGCTCTCCCCAGCCGCGGGGAGGAGGGAGTCCGAGGAGGGAGAAGGCGGAGGCCGAGCCCACTCCCCTTTAGGACCGCGCCGCTGAGTGACTGCTGCCCGCAAGGAGGGGGAGGAAGGGGCGAGCCTCTCCGCAGCCCTTATCACGCCGCCGCCTGCCCGGGCCTCGGTCCGGCCCCGCGGGCGACGCTGAGGCGGGCGTCGGCGGGGCGTGCGGGCCGTGTGAGCACGAGCACGGGGTGGGTGAGACATCGGGCTGAGCGGATGTGAGCCCGGGGGTGGGGTCCTCTCTGCCTGGGGGTTGGGATCGTTCCGCCCCGCCGCCTCGCGCAGCGCAGTGCCTGTGGTGATTGTGCATCCCCGGGCGCCCAGGCGGGCAGCGCTGCGACCTGCCCGCCCCTTCCCACCGCGCCCGTGCGGACAGGCCAGCCGAGGCACCGGCTTGGTGGCTTCACGACGCCGTTTCTTAGAGAAAAACAGGGTCTTTCTGCGCGAGGCGGGCGGTCGCACCTCGTGCTTCCCTGTTCCCCAGCTGTAAGGCGCGCCGCACCCCGCGCTTTCTGTGATCGGATCGTGCTCCGCGTGTGCGCGTTGGGGTAGGTCTGCTCGCGTCTTGCCTTCCTCTCCGTGCTTGCACACGCGCTCTTGCACGCCTTGTGCGTGCACACACGCGCTGGTGTGTATAAGCAGCCGCTGAGGTGGGGCGAAAACCGCTCCCGTGTGCCTGAATGCAAAAACCTGTGTTTGTTGGGGACAGCTTTTCACGTGATTTAGGTGGGAGTGTGTGTCTGTCGTTGAGACTTAGAATGGAATCTTTACAACTAGGTTTCTTCTCTTTTTTTATTTTTTTCCCCTAACGTTTAAGGAACTAATTGCATGTTGATGGTTTGATGGCTTAGGATCTACCAGGATTTCCATCTTCAGAGTGTGCGATTGTTATGCTTTAATTAACTCAGTCATTTAAACAAGCTTCTAAATTCTCTTTTTGTGCCACTGTTTATAAAGGATGCATTCTGTTGGAGAGGGGGATCTAATGTGTAGGATTATGCTTCTGTCCTGTAATGTACTTTTCTGCAGTCTTCATATTGAAATTCTAAATGCTCTTCTTGGGGGGGTGTTTAAAGAGTCACGCAAATAAGCATGAATGCTTTTCTTAGATTTTAAAATAGTTCTTCATGTTTTATGTGTGGATACAGATTTATCTTTCCTTTAAGTAAGTACACATTCCTCAGTAAGTGAACAAACTGCTTTAGTTTCTGTTTTTTTTTTCCTTTTTTTCTTCCCTCTTAAAATGGGTGTCTGTGATATTGTATTTCTGGAAATCATTTGAAGTTGCACGTTTTGCCTAAGTGGTTCATCAGATCTTTTTCTTTTCGTTCTGCTTGTTGTCTTGCATAATACCTTTTCTTCCTTTGAAATTTGTTTACTATATGTCTTTGTATGTTTGTTTATGTCTAATAGGGGTGTTTCTTTTTCTTCCCTAGGTGTCGGTGTCTTCAGACTAATTTAGAGGTTTAGTTCTGATAAAGTTGAGACACAAGGATTACATACTAAGCTACTGCTCTCCACCAGTATTATTCTTCTTTCCTATCCCTCTTCTCCCATAGGGGAGTACGGCTTGGGAATTTACTCACCCTCTTCCCCACAGAAATCTACCTTGGTCCTTAAGGCATCACCTAAGCATTGCCTGTTATAGTACCAGGAGAACGTTATTTCTTGCTTGCTGCAGGAGCTTTATTAGTATATTTGGAGTGCAGCATAGAGAGGCATCCAGGAGACTTCCTTGCCCTCCCTTTTTGAGCAATAGGGGATTCAGGAAAAGGGGTGCTTACGGAGACACGTGACCTCGTTAAAGGAGCCAAGACTGAAGCAGCACTTGGCACACCGAAGGAAGCGCCCACCTATCTTTTGGCATCTTTTTTGTCGTCTTCTCCTTCCTCACCCAATTTCGGGTAAGTCTTTTCAGTCCATTCATTGATGCAGTGCATGTCTCCCTTCCCCCACCACAGGCACTAGGAGAAGCATGCACAGACTGAGTAGGGTGGGGGAAGGGAGGAGGGAGAACAGGCTTGCATACACAGATCAGGAGGAGAGGAGCGTACGGTACCACACTGCAGAGGAACCTGGACAGAGATGGAAGAACCTCTCTTTCAGAAAAACAGCTGATGTGGGAGGAAACGTATGTTTTATTTGCGTGGGTGTGCACACGCACGGTGAAGGGGGGTGAAAAATCTGTGAGCCTGTTATAGACAAAAAAAAATACTGAGATTGAAGTGGAAAGATAGCTGATCTTGGCCATTGTTGACCAGCTGATGTTGCCTTGCCTGGTGTAGAGGGAAGAGGGCAGATTATTCCTTGGAGATTAGGACCTGGGGTGTGTGAATGAGGAATGTTACCACCTACTTGCAGGCGTGAACATATGTGAGGAAAGGCTGGTGGTGTGGATGCCCACGTTTTAGAGGCAGTTGTGGCTAGAAGGATTGCTATACTAGCATCTTTAACATTGCTCAGTGCAAAGGTAGGGGAGAGCAGGTGAACGCCATCGTAAGGAATGCATTTGCCAGTCGATGGGAGTGGGGGATTGTACTGGTGAAGAATAAGAGTGATTAATACATTTCTATGTGTTATGACTCTACAAATCTTGCATGGCAAGGGAGGTGAATATCGGGCTGTGCTTTTGGGGAGGTGTGTTTGGGGTTTGCCTGCTTGCAGTGACTTTAAATTCTACAGTGCATGTACAGAGGGTGGATGATAATGCAGCAGGGCTTGATGAGTTGTACTGCAGTTGCTCAGTATATTATATAAAATGCATTTAAATAAATATTCTAGATTTTCAGATTTTTCACTTTTAAAAATAGGCTTTCTCCGAAGATGCTCAAACAATTATGTGGCAGTTTTATGAAAACTAGTCTCTGGTAGGCAGGAGAGGAATTTTTCTTGAGGTTGTCCTTAAGCATCACCATGGAGGAGCAGTGTCAGGAATGAATTGATTTACATTGCGTTTATTTTTATAAAGCACTTTTAGAAGTGGTTTAAGATGTCAGTTTTATCTCTCTATATTCGACCATAAATATTTCCTTAAGTGTTTCTTTAGATAATTGTTATTCTGGTATCTGGGTGGGGAACAGGATTAATTGTTCTTTATGCTAGAAAGAGATGTGAACCATTTTTAGACCTGCTCTCCCTATAACATAGGAAAGTTGTCTTTATGGGTGTTTGGAATAATGCTCTATTCTCCTCACTAGAGTGAGACAGATATCCGTGGCACACGTGCAGCATACGACCCATCATACAGACCTTAGTTAACTAATCAACCAGTCTGTACAGCTCACTCTGAAAGTAGTGCCTCCTGTTTATTTCCATGGAAACTCCAGCAGATACAAAGAGCGCAGTAACACTATTTGATAGAGAAAATTCTCAGCTACAAAACACTATTTTTCTACATGGTCATTACAATTAGCTATGCATTTTCAACGGCGATGAACAGGAGCCTGCACGTAGCGCTCGTAAAAATCTACACCTGTGGAGGTTACCTGCTGTCGCCACTGCTGAAGCACATTGCCCACTGCCTCACTGTGCTGGCATCCACTCTTTGGTCTCCAGGAACATTCAGCAAGCAACAATGAGTGTCAGTGTGTGTAATTTTTTTCTACAAGGAAGGATTCAGTGATGCACCTTTGCTTCATACACACTTCCATGTCAGATGCCATTTTGTCAGACTGTCCCTCAGCTGTCATCTGTTGCACGGCAACAAAATGTAATGGAATATGTGTGGGAAAACTCAGCCTCTACTGCCATACCACCACCATCTGCCTCTGACGTTGTGGGCCAACATAATAAAATAGGAGGCATTACTTTCAGAATAGTCCTAGTTGTATCTAACATTTCCATTGTAATTCTGCCTTGAGGTACCACCATTAATGTAACTTAGGAGTATCTGTCGAATGTTCTTAGGCCTTCATTAGGTCTTAATGTGCAGCCTCCTAAACAGCATTCTAGAAACTGCTGTAATGGTAGAGAAAATTGGTTTATTGGAAGTACGTGCACAGTTTCAAGCCTTAGCTTATTCATGATGAAATGTAAAGCAAAATTCCTTTTTCCAACTCGAATAACGCTGTTCTGTAGGGGGAAAAAAAAGAAAAAAAAACAGGCATGCACATTAATGATAAATGTGAAACTACACTGTTGTTCATAGTGAGGTTAGTGCTTGGAGTTAAATTTTTCCTTCTTCTCTATTTCTTATGGCAGACATGACTATCAATTTTTGCTCTTCTCAGCTTCCATGAGATTTTTATTATGATCCTAACATGTAGGGATTAGGCATGCCTAGTGGTATGCTAGAACTGAGGTTAAGTTTTACCCTTCTAACTGCTGAAACCCATAAGCGCTGTTAGCTGAACAGTGCTGTGCTGTAACTGAAGCCTAGAGTCTCAGACAAGGACTAAAAATGAGGTGATTCTGGGAGAGGATGATGGTAATAATTGTTCCAATAACTTGTTTCCTGGATCACAGTGTGGGCAGCGGCAGAGCGCTATGTCAGATCACAAGTTAAGTAGCTGAGGTAGATAGTGCTAGATCACATTGATTTCTAATGCTGCAAAACATCTGTAATTCCATTTATAATTCCCATAGGGAAGAAACAACCTAAGTTTATTAATATAGAAATGTATTGAGTATTTGCGTTTTGAGTACAAAGGATATAGAACAATATTTTTGTGTACTAGATACGTTGTACATCACACATTTATCAATAATGTATAAATGAATTAGTATATCCTAACAATTGATTCCTTGTTTCAGATAAGGGAAAAAACGTCATGATCAAAAAGAAACTAGTCCATTTTTTCTCCTTTAGCTTTTTGGTGTTCAAGACAGGACAAGGGCTAAATGGACAAGGGAATCCAAATCTCTAATTCCTGGAGACAGGTCTTTAAATATGTCTGTGTGAAGAGGAGAGTCCTTCAAGGGAAAAAGACTGGTGTTCAGCTTTCCAGGTTTGGACAGCTGATATGATTGGATGAATTCCTTATTACGCCAGTACGACATATTCTGCTATGATGTAAAGTAGAAAAGAAGCACAGTGACTACTTTTGTTACAACAGCTGCGAAGGATGTATTACAGATTCAAGGAATGCAGGAGGAAATATGTTTGCATATGATGGATAAGGGAAGAAACTGCTGTGGAAATGCCAAAATGAACTTAGCTTAAGCAATACAGCAGAGCCACAGCTTGAAGTTGAGGTTCCATCAGTTCACTTTGTAAATTGCTAAGAATCTGTTCCACACAGCATCTCTCTGAAGTGGATGCAGCAGTGACTGCTTGGCTAGTCTGAGACGTAGTTTGCTTTCTGTTGTAGAACTTAGATGCCGCTGTTTTACTTCTAATCTTTTTTATGGTTAAGTCTATTTTTTTCTTGTTGCTTTTCATTTTCTAAGTCTGTTAGTTACTGAACGATAAATTAAGTTGACCTTAGTAGCTTTGAAGGAAAACAGTATTTGAACTGTTCATCTTGAAGAAGACACTTAAACATCTGCTTTTCCCTTTATATGTATTATACTTACTTTGCAATTGATGTTCACATGGATTAGGAAATATTTCACGCACACCCAGCATCGTATCGGGCTATGTCTTTTAGATTGAAATAGGTGGTGTTGGTTTTTGTGGAAAAACACTGGAAACCATATCCAGATCAAGAGCTTAATGTTTTTGTGCATCTGACTATAAGGCAAGCTTTCTTCTTGTGGACCATTTTCTTAAAAATGCGGGAGGGATTTCTATGAGGTTTAACCCAATAGGGTAAATTGAAGATTTTGTGTTCCATGAGACTTCTACAAAATTGAAGTAGAGATTATAAGGACAGACTGAAATTGGTAGATAGAGACCATTTTTGGGAACAGAATGTTAGAGCAATGAGGGTATTTATCCTAGTGGAAAAAAAAATTGGTGTTGGTTAAAAGGATTCAGTAGTTAGGATTACTTGTTTCTGCTTTGACCAGACTTACAGGTTGCTTTAAAGTGAGTTTCTTGATCTTTAGGTAGCAACCTTAAGTCTGCAGATACCTGCCTTATGATGAAATGCGAGACTTAATATAGTCGTGTGTTAAACTTCATAAAATTCAGAAGAAGTGAGACAAAGTGTTAGGAGAGTGATAAATACAAATCCAAGGCATTTTGGATAGGCTTACTTGTTTAATAGGATAGTTAAGATACCAGGGTAGTTCTTCATGATGCTGTAGCTCCTTAAAATACTTGTACGAAGGATAGGCATATGCCATTTTTCATCTTGCTCCTGCCTTTCCTCACACTCCCTCCCTTGTGGTTTCTCTTCCTCTCTCCCTCACTTCTGCCTTTCCTTGCCCCTTCTCTTCTCTCCCTTGCCCCTGCCTACCCTTGCTTCCCTCCCTCTTGGTTTTTGTCAATCACTCCCTCCCTTGCCCCCACCTTTCCTTACCCCCTTGCTCCCTCCCTCCCTCATTTTTTCTCTCACTCCCTTGCTCCCTCCCTCCCTTGTGTTTTGTCTCACTCTCCCGTACTCCCGCCGTTCCTCTCCCTCGCTCCCTCATGGTTTTTTGTCTCTCTCTCCCTCCTGTCTCATGTTTTTCCACCATTGCATTTTTCTTCCCTCCCCTTTTTTCCCTCCCTACCACCCCCCCTCTTTTCTTTCCATCCCTCTCTCCCTGTTGTCCTTCCTCCCTCCCTCCCACCCTCCCCTTTTTGCTTTCCCTCCTGCCTCTCACCCCCCCTCTCCTTTTTCCTCTCTCCCGTCTGCCCTCTCCTTTTTCCTCTCTCTCCCTCCTGTCTGCCATCCCCATTTTCCTCTCATGCTCTCTTGCCTGCCCTGTTTTCCACTCTTGTCCACCTTCCCTGCCACCATCCTTGTTTTTTTTGCTCTCATCCACCCTCCCTCCCTGTTTTCCTCTCCTACCCTCCCTCCAGCACCCCCCATCTCTCTCGCTCTCTACCTTCCTCCCCATTTGCCTCTCCCTCCCATCCTCCCCCTCTACCTCCCAACAGCCCTCCTCGTTTTCCTCTCCCTCTCTCTCCCTCCAGCCCCTTCGTTTTTCATCACTCTCCCTCCTGCCTGCCCTCCCCATTTTCCTTTCTTGCCCACTATATCTGCCAAACTCGATTTCTACTCTCGCCTGCCCTTCCTCCCCTTTCTCCTCATCTAGCCTCCATCTCAGTTTTCATCTCTTTCCCTCCCTCTCTCCCTCCCTCCCTCTCAGTTCTCGTCTGTTTCCCTCTCTCCCTCCCAGTTTTCGCCTCCCTCCTTCCCTCCTTCATGGTTTTCTCCTCCCTCCCTGCCTCCCTCCCCCCCTCCCTGTTTTCCTTTTCCCCCTTCTTCCCCCTGATTTTCCTCTCTTCTCCCCCCCTCCCAGTTTAACTCTCTCTTCTCCGTTTTCCTCTGTTTTCCCCTCCCTCTTGCTCTCCCTCCT